>NC_034411.1:21473453-21700211 GCF_002078875.1 Numida meleagris
GCCAATTCCTCATCCTTTAAGGCTTTCTGAACTCTCAGCAGGAGTTTTGCTTTCCCTCAAGTAGTCCCTCAGCAGGAAGCAAGGAAAACAAATTCTCCTGTTTTTGTCAGGTATATATCAAAGATTTTAGGAAAACCTTCCCTACCCCAAAGTGCATCTTAGGCCTCAATGCCAAGTAGTCTTTTAAGCTGTCTTACTGAAAAAGGTGTATCTTCTCAGCTGTGGTCATTACAAGAACTTCACTGCTGCTCCAGCTGACAGGAGAGACAAGTCCAATTTCCAGCACTGTAACAAATTTTGGACAAATCTTCAGTGTAGTAATTTTAAATATAATAAAAAAAAAACAGAGGGGATATAGGTACACACAGCTCCTGTTCCCTCTGTCCCTTTCCCTTGGCACACCACTTGTACAAGTTACGTTGTTTAGACAACATGCAGCCTTGCTATAAAGTACATTGCTTGCTTCTATCAGGCAGTATCTGGGTGCCCTTTTCCTATACTATGTCCTCAGGCAGTATCTGCAGTAAAATAAAAGGAGTACATTAAAGCCTCTGGAAGTTTTGTTTAACTCAGCTGAACTGGGCCTTCAGATCTTTCACTAATCTTTCTAACGTATCTGATGGGGCTAGAGAGGAATATTTTATTGCTAGGAATAGTTGGGCGATTACTTCAGAGAAAGGACGGACGTAACACAAAAGAGTTTCCAAGTACCGACAGGAAAGAGTGTTGCTCATTCTAAATTCCACATTAGGCACTACAATAATAATAAAAAAAACCACCGGCCCTTGTGATGTCTGAACTCCCCGACACTGATGTATGGAGAGGGGAACAGGGAGGAAAAAGACAGACAGAGCAAAGTAAATACACGGAGATGCTTACGAGCAGAATACAGAAGCCAAGTGCCACGAGTTGACCCTTTGTGTTTGCACTGAAATTTGACCACTCCAGGCAAAACTCTTTTGGCGTTTTTATACCTGTTTTGATTTCTGTTGATAAGGGGTATTTCATGCAGCATTATGATGTTTAATGTTGATTAATCCAGATTTCAGAGAAGGAGATAATTTTAATTACTAAAAAAATCCATTGTTCACATTTATGTTTTCTTTAGATGTATCTGCCCCAGCTCTGATTAAAGGCTGTAACAAATAAGCACTGTGCATGGAGGCACATAGTCAGAATACATCTTGCTTCACAAAAAAAAAAGGCTGTACACACCCAAGGAAAATGCTCAGTCCCTGATAACTGCAGCAAAGCCCTGTCCTCAGCTAGAAAACCTTGCAGACCTCCTAACAGCCTAGCAGCAAGTGGCAGCAATCTCAGTGGAGCCCTCTGGGTGAGCTTGGTGTGCAAGTGACATGGTTTGTGGCTGTGGTCACCCGTACGTGAGGCTCCCACCAAACAGACACCTGAACACCAGCACTTCGGTGTTTTTTATCCACAATTCTTTATCACTGAGGAACAAGGGAAGTAAGTCAGAAAGTTCTGCTGGATATAAATTATGTACACCTTACATATTACAGTGAGTGTGGTGCTGGGCTTGGAAGTACATACCAAGAGCCTGAAGAAGGGATTGAAGCACCCAATCCCAGCATGATCAGCACATAAGAAGCACACATAGCGAGAGAGAATGAGGCCATTAATTTTGAAATAACATGGAAGCCGTCCACTCACCAAAAGTTTCAGCTGAGATTGGTAGATAGACAGAGCTGAACCACACTCATAAGAATGCATATTTATATTTACGTTGGTTAAATTAGAGCAAAAAATGTAACTATTTGCTCTGAAATCAATGGAGCCTGAATTCATCTGCATGAGGCAGCTGACAAAACCACGCCGCACAGGAGACAGAATTTTTCACAGGTGTGCACCACACACACGCGAATCTTCATCGCAACCAGCCTCATGCATCAATGTCAGTGCTTAAAAATGGCAGACAGAATCATGGAGTCATAGAATCACAGAATATCTCAAGTTGGAAGAGACCCCGAAGGATCATTGAGTCCAACTCCTGGCTCCACACAGATAGCACTGGGTTTCCCTACCCATCATAGGAAACCAATAAAAACTCAAATAGCAGGAGCACCATCAGGCTCAGTTTCATCAGCAGGTACAGCCTTAGGACAGACAAATTGTCACTTACCAACACCTTCAAGCATCTCGGCACTTATATTCTCTCCTGAAGGAAATGCCTCTCTCATGCACTGACACACAAGCATGCAGTGACCATCTCTCTAAATCCTGAAGTGATATTTTTGCTTTAAGTCTTTTTCTGACTAAAAAACAAGCTTACATTTCAACGAAGCATTCTCTTTTGATCAGCCCTCAAAAATAAACCTTTTGATTAAAAAATTATCCACGCACCAGAAGCACTTTGAAAGAGCCACTGAGATACTACAGCATGAAGAGGGTCTGCAGGAAGTCTCAGAAGGCATCTCCACTTTGCTTCCTATTGACAGCATAAAAGGAGCCCTGACTTGCACCACTTTCTCTCTATTTAAGTGACAAAGGTCACTTCAAAATTTCCAAAACGGAAGCAAATCTTTAATTTTAGATACTATATTTCCAAAGATGAGGCCAACAATGTGACAAGATAGTATGCTGGCATGAGGGCGGATATTGTTGTGAAAAGGGAGGGAGGTCAAAAAGCCACCCTGAGCTATGGACAGGAGGCAGCCAGTAGCACGAGTTCCACATCTCAGTGCCAGAAAAGCCAGCCCAAAACACACACACATCCTCACGTGCCTCTGCACACGTGCTGTGTGCGGACCAAGGTGGGACCGTGTATGGGGCCACGCCAGCACGGGGGGCACGTCGCAAGCAGGATCTCAGCTCTGCTAGAAGACCTGATGGCTACATCGTACAACCAGGCTGCCAGAGTTTTATTGCACAAACAACAAATAATACTTTTTCTAGGAAAAAATAAAACAATAATTAAAAAAATATATAACCATAGTAGTACATCACTACAAGACTTTGAATTAATAGGCATCCTGAAAGTCTCACATTTGCATCTTTCATGTGCATCATATTGTAAAGCAGCAGTGTACTTGTTTCAAAGCCCTGGATGAAACAGCACCAGTGATTAAACAAGCAGGTTTAACTATCTCGCACTGACGAGGCATTTGTCAACACGGTCTCGGCATTTGCGCGTGCCGGCAGCACGTACTGTGCGGCTGCAGAGCCGAGCAGCTGCCTGTCAGCAGAGCGGTTCCCTGCGAGGACACCACAGCACAGACTCCGCGCGACCCTCAGAGCCTCTTTCAGCTGCCTCCTCCTTCCCCATCCCTCCGGAGTCCTTCACCGGCATGCTCTGAATTAAAAGGGGGGAAAAAAAACCATATCAGAATATTTCTATGCATCTTCATATTAAAAGAGACTTAACCTTAGGCAAGTCTGCCTACACGTGCGAGCCAGAGCTAAAACAAAGTTGGGGAAAGGCAGCTTTGATTCACGGCTCGCGAACAGCTCCCAACAATCCCTTTAATAGAGCTCACCACATTAATGCAGCCCGAGCCGCGTGTGACACCCATTAGGGCTAGGGAGAGCTCCCACGCATGTATTTCAAGTAAGCGGCGCATTCCCCGGTCCCAGAAGCTGTCTTCATTACAAAAGTCTAATATATCAGAAGACAGAGGAAAGCTCAGCTTTTAGAATGCATTTTTTATTATTCAGCCTTCAGTGGAAATGTCACCTTTCTAAAGCAAGCTGTTATCATGCGTTTCCCATGCCAAACACATGGCCTCCAAGGAGAGGGTTTTATCTCTACATTTCTAGTGATTTGTATTTCTCTTTCAAAGAGCTCCATGCCTTAAGGCACCCGAAACGCTCTCAGCACAAGGAGGTAAGGTTACATGAGACGCCGTTGAGCAGGACAAAAAACAGGGCCGGGAGTCCGACGGCAGCCGGATGATCCCTGTCCCCTTGGAGGTGTCGCTGCCACCCAAAGCCCCAGTTGGGGCCCGCATGCCCACAGCAGCCGTGGCAGCAGGGCCAGGCCAGGCAGCTGCCCCATGCCTGCCAAGCAGCCAGATGCTGCCACGCGCTGGCATCTGGGGCCTGGAAAAGCGGCCACCGCCTCCATTTGGCGGCGAATCCCGACCCCGCAACTGGAGACAAAAGGAGGAGAGCAGGAGGGGGAGAGGGGGCCTCTCCTGACAGTCTCACTGGTGACGATTTAGACAAAAACCTATTGTTTAAGGGCTAGCCAAATGAATAAGTTTTGGAGGGGGGGGGGGGGGGAACCACCAACCCTGTGCGTTCTCAGTGCTGTCAGAGTCCGGTGTGCAAGTACAAGGGATTATTTATGAAAAGAAATAACAAGGAAACCAGATGCCAGCCTTTCTCTGCCCCACACTCTTTGGTCCCCTGAAGGGAAAGGAGCAGTACTGTTGTGGCAGCCTCCCATCCTCAAAGCTCAGGCCGGACACCGGCACCTGGCCTCTTACAGAGCCCATGGCTGGTCCCGGCTCCTGCCACCCCCACAGGGCTCCACCTGGGCTGAGGGAGAAGAGCTCCAGAGCTCAGCCCAGCCAGGGGCAGCAGCCAGGTGCCACGCTAACTGCACCCTCCAGACCTTCAGATAACACTTCGGCTTATTTCTCTAGGCTGAAACTACACGTGTATCCCTAAAGCTGGAAAGCAAATATAATCTCCATGCCTCTTTTCAAGAACTTGGCTTCTAACTCAAGGGCAAACCCCTGACCCAGTGAAAACTCCCAGCAATGTGAAGAGCGCTGGGATTTCACACTGTGTACTGCATTACCCTGCAGGTGTGTAACAAAGATAGTGAAGGGTCTGGAGGGCAAGGTGTATGAGGAGGGGCTGAGGTGCCCTGGGTTTGCTCAGCCCAGAGCAGGAGCTGAGGGGAGGCCTCATGGTGGCTGCAGCTCCTCACAGGGAGTGGAGGGGCAGCGCTGAGCTCTGCTCTCTGTGACAGCGACAGGGCCTGAGGGAACGGCAAGGAGCTGTGTCAGTGGAGGGGCAGCTGGGGGTTAGGGAACGGTTCTGTACCAGAGGGCGGTGGGCATGGCACAGGCTGCCCAGGGCAGTGGGCACGAGCCCAAGCTGCTGGAGTTCAAGGAGCATTTGGACACTCCTCTCAGACACAGGGTTTGAAAGTTGAGCAGTGTTGTGTGAAGCCCAGAGTTGCATTTCATGATCCTTGTGAGTCCCTTCCAACTCGGGATATTCCATGACTCTGTGTGGGGCCGATCTGTTCAGGATTGAGGAGCTCACCTTTGCTGGGCTTGCAGGGCACTCTGAGGGACCACAGTCTGGGCTAAGAGGACTTCTCTTGATGTCAAACCAGGGCTGGGGCTGGAAATGAAGGAGGCAGAGAAGTAGGGAAGACGGTTAAAAAAAAGCCTGGAGAAAGGATATATATTACTTGGCTCATGATCCTCTCCATGCCTGGTTTGTAAAGGGAGATTATGAGCTGGCAAGTGTCAGAGTACAGTGCTCAAACAGGACCACAGGCGGAGTGTAGCCAGCCAGCAGAAGGCCCTAAATCACACTGCAGCACTGTCCTCTCTCATGGAGGCTTCTTCTCTGCTGTCCCACCACTGTGCTGGGCACCATAAAACTCTCATTACTCACATGCTTCTGGGGTAAGCTATTTCCTAGCCCTTTTACAAGCCCAGCGCTTTCATTCTGTGGGAGCAATCCTCTCTGTTTTCATCATTACGTGGGTATAACAGCTGCATCTGACAATCCACTCCCAGGTCCCAGCACTTCAGGACAGCATTTCAGAAGCAGAGGCACAAAAAGGGCGAGAAAATCTGTGTCCAGGGCTGAAGGACACAGCACAGGACATGAGCAGAGGCAGCTGGGCAAATCCAGACAATACCCTAGAGAGAAATGGCTCAGGAGTATGAGAAACCAGCAGAACAGGGCACAGAGGAGCTTAGCTGGGAAGGGAAAACTACCAAGCAAGTGATCAGAATAAAACCAGACCTTATTCTTCTTCACCTTGCACTGCACTGGTGAGGTTCCAGGGACACCTCCCACTGCCTCCAGCTGCCCCTTCAGCCTCGATCCCTGCAGCACAAGAGGAGCCATCAGGTATCACAGCCAGCAGAGCTTCTCATTTTGTCCAGCCACATTGGGCCTGTTTTAGTTTGTGGCTTTGTCCTTTGCCACCATGCAGCTCCTGCAGTGAGGTCATACTGAGGGAGAACAGCTGTCTCCAAGGCAGAGCAAAACAAGGCTAGCAAGGCTTTGCAGAGGGCTGCTGATCAACATCTGCTCCTTCCCTGGCTGGCCCATCTTTATCCCACTTTGCCACTTGCCAATCAGCTTGCTTACTGTATTGCCCCCAGAAGGACATTTCCCAGGCTTGCCAAACTTGGAATCTTGCAAAGCATCAAGGCACCTGCCTGCAGCCTTCCCAAGAGGTTGCCAATTCCCTGCTGCCCAGCAGTGCGCATATCCCCGGCCCTCCTGCCCAATATGGTGCCACCGCAGCCTTCCGGCAGCAGCTCTAATCCCTCCTGACAGGTCCCTGGGCCAAGAAGATGGAGACGGAGCTGCCTTTGGAGGAGGAGAGCCTCTAGTCTGCCAAGAGGCCGTGAGGTCCCATTGGGGCAGCACATGGAGCTATCACCTGCAGCTGGGAGGCTGGACCATTCTCTGCTGTGCCCAGTTTTGCCTCCTCTGGCCCACGGCAGCAGTGCAGGGGGTTTCACTACACAGCGCTAACAGGTTGGACCACATCCACCACTTCCCCCATTCACCAGAAGTGGGGTTTTTCTTGGGGATGCCCCACGTTTAGGTCTGGGCTCCCCAGTTGCACTCTTGTAGATGGCCCAGGCAGCAAATGGCCCCACTGTGCAAGAGATGGCTCCGCACTGCCAGTATTACACTGCAGCCAGTAGCAGCTGCACAGCCCCTCTGAGCAAGCCTCATTCCTCCTCCAGGAGCTGGCTCTGCTGCCCCTTCCCAAAGCTCCCCTCTGCAGCAGAGCTGCACCAGACCCCTGCCCACATTTGGTGGAAGACGTGGCCCAAGCTACGGCCCAGGAAGGGCTGCATTCACCTCACAGCAAAATCCATGTGGAGAGCACAGATGCCAAGAAATCAACAAGTGCGCTTTTTCATTTTATTGCTTAAATCGCTGCCATAAATCTCACCAGAAAGGAAGTTTCTGTTTCTCCAGCTTCCTACTTAGTGTCCTTGAAAAAACAAATGACACTCAAAAAAAGCCCTCAGGGGTTTACTTCGCACTTCCCTGTGCGTTGTTATGCTGAGTGCTTCATTTAGAGCAGGCTGACCTCCCAGCCTTCTTCATCCCGCTGCCCTTCTCTGCAGGGACACACCAAGGAACAGGTTGAGAAATGGAGAAAAGAGCCGAGTCGATGTTCCAGAGCAGCTAACCCTGCCAACTCAGCATCCCAAAGGGGTGCAGGGAGTCAGCATGACAATAACTGCTGTCTGAGAGGTGATTTTCACAGGAGATAGAGGAGCTGGGCAATAAGCACAGAAGCTGTGAATACAGCCATATAAAGCAAACAATGTTACATCCCTTATATTTCACAAGAGGCAATTTCTCCCTTAGGTTTTGAGGGGGCTCTGGCTTGCCTCACAGCAACTTTACTCAATGCCAAAGGTCAAATATCAGGAGAAGCTCAAAGAATGCTGAAGAAGCTCTAAGAAGGGGGAAAGAAGGTGGAGAGGGGGCTGTGAGCACTCAGAGAATATCAAAGCAGGCCAGGGTCTGTCCGAGAAGAGAAGGGAAGAGCAGAGATGAGCAGAGCAGAGATAAAGGGGTTTAAAAATGAAAATGGGAGAAGGGAAGGTCAAAGAAAAGATGGTCATGGGTGTCAGAAGTCCGTAAAGAGAACGTCGGACAACACGGGGAAAAAAAAGGTCAGAAAAGAGCAGACAACCAGAGAAGGATGGAGAGAAGATCAAGAAGAGGAAGTGAGAAGGAAGCAGCTCAAGAAGACAAAAGAAGAGAAGGTCAGAGAAGATCCAAGAAAAACAGAGAAGGTCAAGGAGGGTCAAAGAAAGGTGACAGCAGGCCACAGACAGTCAAAGAAGAGCAGGGAAGAAGAGCAGGGAAGAGATTTAAAAGTGAAGACAGAAGCAGAGGGGAGAGGAAAAGGTCAGAGAAAAGGTGGTCATAGAAGGCCAAAGAAGGTCAGTGAATAGGAGGCTGGAGATGGAGCAATCAGAAAAAAGGAGGTCAGAGAAGACCACAAAGAAACAGAAGGCCACAGAGCCTTCACATATTTTCTCTTTGAGGTTTTTTCAGTAGGAGAGAAAAACATAACAGAGTGGTTCAAGGGGGTGCAAGGAATTATCACTTCGAGCCATCTGAAGTGTGTTATCTGCTTTGCCTAAATAGATGAGGAAAATCTATATGTGTATTTTACTGTTTTACATCATCTCACAGTAATTCCTGTGGACAAACTGGCAGGTTTGCTTTGCTGTCAGCCGTTAGGTGTAGCAGAAGGTGGAATGGACGCTGCACTCCTCAGCAGTCAGCAAACAGAGATGTGCACCACGGGGCCTCGTAACAGGCACCAGAAAGAAGGTAACTCAGATTATTTTCCAAGTCATATTGACTAGGTACAAAGGAAATAAAAGAAAACATGTAAATACCAACATAAAATAGAATCCATCATCTATCTAAACAAGATTTTTTAATGTGCCATTAACTCCAGACTGTGCTTTCTGTAGCAAAACCATCCTCTGAAGCTGTGATGAGATTATGAAGAACAGTAGCATTGCAAAGGCGCATTTACAGCAAACTGTCTTTAGCAAATGTCCTGTTCCTTCCTGATCTAGATTTCCTAACTACTTAATGTTGTACTTGAAAAAGAAGTACTTCATCACGTCATTACTTAATCCAAATCAGTGAGTCACTAGTTGTTTGGTTCCTGCTAGAGCAGCCTTTTCCTTCTGCTGCTTGTCCTGCTGCGCTCGCTGACACTGCTTTCACTTGTAACCAACACTCTAGCACAACCTGATCAAGAAAATCTTTTAGGGTGACACAGAAAAACCATTTTTTTGTTTGTTTGTTTTTTTACAGTTACTGCCAGGCAAACACAGCGGGACAGCCAAACAGAACCAACAACATGAGGTGGTGCCAGCAGGCAAAGCCACAGGGATGGAGGCAGGTGGCAGAGGGATGGAGGCCTCCCCTGAGCAATGAATGAGCCCTCCAGAGTCACAGCCAGGGCAGCGCTGGAAGGAAGCTCTGCATCAGCTCGGACTCTGCATTAGAGATTTCCTACCCTCTCGGCGCAGGAAGTCATTCCTGTGGCTCACCTGAGGGAGTTCCTGTTATGAAGCCAGAGGGTGGTAGGTTGAAGCACAGTTTCTGAGAGTGATGTAATCTTGGACAGTGCTCCGTAGGCGGTGATAGCAATGACCTGGTTACAACCTGTGGTGTTGTTACAGCCCCTCTGCTGGCCTGGTGATCACAAGAAAGGGAAGAAACAAAAAAAGAGGGGAGTGGAATAATTTAAAAAGGAAAAAAAAAGTTTCCAGATTTCCTTTGTTTAAGTGAAGCATTTTCCTTTTCCACTTTATTTCAATACACCGACCTGGTGTCTAACAGATGGAGACTGTGCAGATGCACTTTGGGGAATGCTCATAAAATGCGCTGCTAAAATACAAATGGAAGGATACAACTTCCCCCCCTCAAAAAAAAAAAAAAGAAGTCAATTCAAAAATCATTGCTGTCACCTCATTTTCCCAAAGGAGTCTGGTCTTTGTTCTCCGGATAAAGCTGGGGAGAAGTTTGGTTGTTCTTTTTTTTTTTTAAAAAAAAAAAAAAAGAGAAGAGAGCAAAGGGAACATGTAGAAAAGAACACAGATCCATAATCTGTACAACATTACAACGTGCAATGTTTGTACATCAGGAACCCATACAAGCATGGCTGATTAGCAGCAATTGCAGCACACAGCACAATATTCTGCGTCCCTTGTGTTCTTCTCCCATTCTCCAGACCTTACAAACAAACAGGTCAGCTAGCTGGCTTGCTCCCAGGTCTTACCCACCAGAGTTTGCTCAGAGATGACACTGAGTCACTCGGCGTGAGCAAAGCCCAGGCTCCTTCCTGCTCGAGCAGCAGAGTGGGTGAAGGCTCTCTTTGATTTATTCAGACCGTTAACAAACAGAAAGTTCAGAAGCTTCCTCAAGCAGAACAACACAAGAAGAAAGGGTTTTTCCTGAAGAAACTGTTAAAAATAGGACACTTAGAGGAAGTGAAGTTCATTAAATGCTAAGTAGTGGCTGCAATGACGAGAGAAGAGCTTTTCCTTGTGTAATCTATACATTTATTTAGCACTGTGTCTTCTTGCTCCTTATCAAGTTGCAAAAGCAGTGTTTATCTGGCTGAGGAAAAGGTCTCCCTTTCTGTAGTGACATTAACACGTAGCTCATCAAATATAACAGAGTCAAGAGTTTTAAACAGACAATGCCAGCCAACAAAGTACAACATTTGACAGAATTATTTGCCTTTTATATGTTCTTTCCACCGTTTGAAGTGATATGCCATTTTCAAGACACATTCCACAGTATTATGCAACAGCTTTCTTAATTTTTAATGGATATACTATTTTTAATGTGTCAAGTTTCACAGAAAGCATTTTAGTATTTTATTCAGCATATACCATTAATAAATTATTTGTTCCCCTCCCTCCCCCAGCTGCACTTAGCATAGGGAAATGGTCTACTGACATACAGTATAAAAGATATTTTCAACTGGCACACTCTACAGACACTTCCATCACCAGACAAAGCACCAGGAGGGCACTGTCACTTAGCTGACAGTCTGGCAGCGCTAAGCATGCTACACAGCAGTTTCATCACAAATCACCCTTTGGTGAAAGGATCTACACACATATAGCAGCCAGTTGCCATAAAAATAAGCTAGCACCCTGCACAATCGGTGAGTCCTGTTAAAGTTGTTCGCTTTTGGCATGATTGGTCCGGCCTCCTTCAGTTACAATGTCCAAGGATTTGGGACACCCGAAGGAAGAAAGTCGGTGTTCTTCTGTGCCAGAAAAACTTGTCCACTTGACCTGAGTTTGTTCGGAGGGCGAGCGCATCTCTCATTTCACCAGATCTGCCCATTCTATGAGGGCAAAAAATGGATGGGATTTGATGTCTTCAACACCAGCAACACCAGCACCAAGACGCTCCGCAGGATTAAACTGCAAAAGCTTGATATAAAAGGAAAAAATATATATATATATGATTCGGTGAGTAAGAACAAAAACAACAGCTTAAAAGTTCTGTAAAGGTCTACGGTAAAGGATATCCCACCGTTTTCCTGCTCTTTGAGTTACTTTCAAGAGTGGGAAGCATACTTGAAATTCCTAAAATGCAGTAAATGGAAGACTCTCTTTTCCTTGAGTCTCAGTGATACAGTCTTCAGAGAGTAGTGATCACAGCATGCAATACCCTGAAGCACTGTACACTGGGACTTCATTTTAAGCATAACCTCGTTTTTAGAAAGAGAACAGCAGCCAGAGCCTACATCTGTAGAACTCTGGCCACTGCATTTGCTTCATGTTAACCTTTGCTCACACCACTGCGTTAAGGCTACATCAGGGACGCTGCTCTGTAACTTTCCATTTCATAAGTTGTGAGTTGTTCCTAAAATACCAGGATATGGCAGTCAGTTCTCTGTTTCCTTAAAAAAAAAAAAAAAGTTTTTAAAGAGTTCTACAAATGGATTAAGATTGAAAAATCAAAATTCCAGTGGTTAAGAAACAAAACAAGCAATCAAACCAATAGTGTAATGGCTCCACGGAAATTTCCTAAGATTCAGCACCTCGTTCCCGTTCTAGTTGTACATCACATGCTGAATTCATGTGCAAAGGAAATCACAATATTTACATCTGTTTAAAGATATCAGTCCACATAAAAGGGAATGCAAAGGTAATACTCTGAAGAGATTAATAAAGACACACAAAAATATTTTGCACTTCCAGAGAACTGTTTATCCTCTATTCAGTTACACTCAGTACAAAGGCACGATTTCTTTCTTGCTCTTTCTGCAATAGCTAATAGGGTAACTTCCCCCAGTTGTCTCCTGGAATGATGTGTACTCATATCTTAATGCACTCAACATCTAAGTGAGTCTACATCCATAAACATATGAATTTACACATTCTAAGATAACTTTGCTATTTGCAATTGTAATGTCACATAGTAAAGGTAACTTGGTGACAGTGAATGGTGCTGCTCTGAGATCTCCCACAAGGCAGCACAAGCAGATGCTGCCAGTGTCCCTCTGCCTTCTGCTGAACTGTAACAAGCACCAGCAGGGGGAAAGGAAGCACTTACTCTCTGCAGTCTGTCCTTTCAGGAGATCTTTAATCTTAAAAAGCCAATGCATCACAAACTGCAACAGAAACCTATTTAAAAGTCATGCTGCGTATTCTCACGGTAGTGAAGTCTGGGCATACCTGAAAAATATTCTTGGGTGCAAAATACCAAACCAACATAAAAAATAACTTCATCTTTCAGAAGAGCACCAGAAATACAAAGATCTGTTTTCTCAGAAATAGCTAAATGAAGGAGGCGTTTACACTGAAGTCACCTGCACTAGAAGCTATGGCAGGAGACGACTGACAGTTTTCTGTGTAGCTGAACACTGAACACAGAGAATTATTCTGTGATGCTTTGACCTTGGCAGTGGAGGAAAGGAAAGTCACAATGACAAATTGCTATCCATGCCAAGAGAGCTTTCTTCCTTTTCCGGTCAAGGCTTCCTCAACAAATGAATGGCAGCTTCCTTGGATAGTCACACAACAAAAATGTGATTTACTAGCTCATAGAGCTGAACCTCCACCTGACACGTCACCAGCCTGCATCAGAAGGCTTAACCTAACAGGCACTAGGGTGACTGTCCTCTGAACAGATTATTACGGCCTTGCAAGACATCTGCAAGTGGCAGAAATATATCTGCCACCTGGATTTCAAGTGGCAAAAAAGACACTCTTTGGCATATATGGAAACAGGCAATACAGTAGTCTGCAAAGAGCTGTCCTGCGTTCGCAGGGAAAAGTGAACTGGATGACTTTGTTTGTCTTCAATTCTGGTGTTAAATGGGAAGAATTCCCTTCATCAAGCATGGTTCTGCTTTTCTTCATCCATTTAAGTCATGTTGCACCTGTAGGTGAGGGCAACAGTTTGCTACCATCTAACAAAATAAATGCAGGTTCAACAAAAATGGGATTTTTCTTTCATCGTTTCCCTTCCTGTCCTTGCCAGAAACACACAGATGCATGTGAAAGTGCTTTCACTGAATGTGAAGCACATCATCTAGTCAAATCTGGAGGTTCAAACTTCAGGTTGCCTTTCCACTCATCATTCAACACTAACAGCGTAGAAATCAGTTACCAGGTCTTTCGACTTGCTGAATATTCAAAAGGTCCTTCCTTCATTTTTTTCAGAAACTATCTTCCCATTCTGCTCTGTTCAGATCTTCATCTAAGTGATGTCATTTTGTACATATTCACTAGCCAGATACTCTTCACTCAAAGTCTATTATTTATTCTGCTCAAATGGAATAGGTCAGATCCAGGCTTCACTTGCATAGTTAGGTCAAAATTGACTACAGGGAAGAAGATAGCGTTACCTGAAATTCAAGACTCTATACAGACAAGTTATTTATTTTCCTCAGTTGTGACTACTTAAATCTAATTAGTTTGAAAATATATGGTATAACACTCTGGAAGTTTGTCTATATTTTAAAGTTTCCCATTTGGCTTTTGGTCTAAGCTATCAGTTATCTTCTTGTTACAAAAGTCAGACCATTCACATTTGGAAGTCCTCCACCTAGAATTTCCTGGAGGACAGCAACAGATTTTCAGCCACAATGAGGTCATGGCCTCAAATCATTGTCTTACAGGTTTCATGGCACTTTGAGCCATCTTGTTTAATTGGCTTCAATATTTTCAAATTTAATTCATTTCACCACAAACATTTCTATTAACAGCTAGGACAGAATTCCTAAAATGGTCGTGTATCACCAACAGGTGTTTCCAAAGCACTCAGTATTGACCAAACTTGTTCTTTGAAGAAACAGCAAAGCACTCTGGTTTTCTATAGAAGCACCTGGAAGCAGAACTCAGTTTCCAGACACAACAAACCAGTCAGTGCTGACAAAAGACCCATCCACATTCCTATCAGCAGCTTTTTGTTTTTACATTAATTTCACGAGAACAGCTCAGGTATATAAGTATTTGTCTAGACTGCACGTGTACCCATAGAAAATGATTTTTCCCCCCAGCAGTCACCTGCTGAATCAGCGATCTGGCTTCCTTTGATACATGGTCTGGTATACTTAAAGAAGTGTGAGTGTTTATTCCTGATGGATGGCACTCGACCAGAGTCTGAAAAAAAAAAGGCAAACAAAACCAAAAAACATATATTTATTATCTCAGAGAATGCAGTGCTGGATTATCTTCTAGAATACATGCAAATTAACACACACAGCTAAAAATTCAGTGCTTCCTAGTTTGAAATATTGGTTCTGGAAGGAATGTCTACAGATACTGAAGTACCCCTAGAGATTCACCACAGTTACATCATAATGCTTTTGCTCTATTGATAAAACTTGAAAAGTTTTGGAATTTGGTGAATTTTCCATCAACACACCAGCCTGAGACCTCCCAGTGTAGGCAATCCACCAAGAGAGTCTGCTCAGGTTTGAATTAATATATCACTGCAACACAAGGCTTCCATACTATCCCAGAGAATAGTGCTGAAACAAAGGTATCTGTCAGGGCAAAAAAAAGTTTTAAATGCTCAGGAGGAATACTAGAGAGCTTTGATGTTACTGTGGTTGAGAGGACAGCATTGCTTTTGGTTATTTTTTCAGTCCTGAGCTTGATGCAGCTTTATCAAGTTATTCTGAAGGTTGAGCATGCTTAATTTCTCTGGCCATGGAGACATAGCAGATCTAAGATACACTGCTATGCAAAGCACAACTGAGTACAAGAAGGAAGGAAACCAAAACTGAGCAAACCACTTGTGAGAAACTATTGGCCAGCACATCAGTTTTACAATGTAACTTATCCCCTACCTTCCCTGTGAGCAGTTCAAAAAGAATGGCACCCAGGCTCCACCAGTCACAGGCTTCTGTCTCTTCTAGGATAGCTCCAACCTCTAAACACAAGACATTTCAATTAATATTAAAAAGGTCAGTTACACCTTCAAAATTAACATATATTTACAAGGTGACTGTTTAATGCTGACAGAACATATACTAAATACCACAGAGCTTTCATTATGCCTGCAATTTAGTTAGCCCTTTAGCCACCTACAGACTGCATTGTTCAAACACAGCAACACTACATATTTCATGCATAATTTGCTTTTTCCTTGCATACACAGACATTTTCTAGACTTTTAGGAATTATGGTTAGGATTCTGCTACACTGAACTAAAACTGGACAGTGACAGATGGTAAAGCAAAACACATTTACAGAATTTACTCTGGTTAGAAGAGCTAGACTGGCAAGTTTGACCTGAGGCATCCATAAAAGCAGTACAAGAGAGTTTATAATCGTCAATTGCATGCTTTAATTTTGTCTTGGAGGGCAGGATTCATCTCCTGGCCAACCCCTACTCTTTGCTGTGATCACCATAGCAGGCTGTTCACAATAGCCTCTTGTATGTTAAGAACTAGATGGAGACACTAGATCTACTTCACATAGCCTAGACATGGACAGTAAATGTACTGCTACAGCTCAGCCCAAGCTCACCTTAGCTACCTAGGAGTAAAAAGTTTTCCCTAGCAACCAGCAAGAATCCAATGCCATCTTTTGCTGTCCATGAGCAAGCGGCAGCAGAGAGATGAGGAGGGACTTGTGTCAGCCATTGTGCGTATAAGAGCACAATGCATGCAGCAAACTTGGCCTTCAATTACTCAGGCTTTAAACTGCAAAAAATATAAAATACAAACACACGACACAGTCTGCTCTATATCAGTTAGAAAAACAGATTGTAATGAAAATGAAATCTTCGTTTTGACTGTCAAAGATGCAGAAGCTGTACTAAAACAACTTTGGTGGCAAAAGGGACACCAGATTCCCAACAGAGGACACCAGTTAGCATACAGTCACGCAGCCATCACTGTGTGATCACTGAAAAGCATTGTGGCACGTTAGAAAAATCTTGCTCATCACTTTAGGGAGCTTAGTGTGAGCATGGCCAAGGAGAGCCACAGATGAGTCAGACTCCAGCATCAGGGAGAGGAACACAATCGTCCCAGAGCTTCCCCAAAGGTGTGCACACTGAGCACAGGGTGTGCAGAAGGCTCCCTTTGGGGAGATGCTCAGGACCTCAAAGGATGAGTCTGAGGTCACTGTTGCAAGAGCACGGAAGGATGGAGCACACGTTGCTTCTTTAGCTAGAACATCACTCATATTGAAAAGTTTCTTGTACAGTTAATGGTATTTGACTCTCCAATATATCACTGAAAGGGTGCCATATGCTGGCATTTATCCCACTCCTTATAGAATAATACTTCTATCAGTATTGGGGAACACTTACAAAGATATAACGGCAGTCACACGACAAACTTTTGGTATAACTGCATTTTTTACATGTTTTAAGATCCCAGGCAGGCATTTAAATAACCTCAACATAAGCTGAGACTACTTATGCAAAAATCAAAATCTGCTCCTAAAATTTATTTTATTTTAGAAAGAGAGACCTTCGTGACATTTGTCCTCTGAAAAATGAAGGGAAAAAAACCACCTCAGGCCTTTCTACATTAAATGGCTGGTGAAAGGTTTTCATAGCGTCTCCCAGTAACACCTATTCAATAGAAATGCCTTTCCAGTCTGAGTGTGATTTCCTAGTGCTACATGATCCAATGCTGTACATTCAAAAATAATACGAATGACAACTAAAATCTAAAGACAAACGCTCCAGGTATCTTTAGAGTTTTCCTTCCTTTGTGTCTTCCAAACAAATGAATGTTTTTATTTTAAGTTCAATTCTAGAATTATTCGAGGATGAGGACAGTAAACCCAAGAGTTGATTATAACTGATTACTACATTCTCAACTCCCGTTCTGCCAGTAACTTCCACATATTGACCTACCTTAAATTTTAAAATAATGCCCTAAAAGGAGATAGTCTATTCCTCCCAAGTGACACTGAAGGAACCTCAGAACTAGCACTTAAAAGGGATGGATCTCTTGAATAATAGTCTAAAATAAATAATAAAAAGCCACAAGTGAAAGAATTGTCATTCTGATCACAGAAAAGAAATACTATAGAAAATTCATTTCTGATTTTTGGTCTTATTTCACGTTGGCAGCCACTGGTGTTGATGCAGTTCTTTGAAGCATCAAGCTTACAGTGCATTCTTTCACAGAATCACGCACTGTTCATTACAAGAAGTTGATGTAACCTTACTTCACTGATGAAGCAAATGGACGCAGAGTAAGAGTCAAGAAGTAAACTAGAGTCTGCTCCTCCAAAATCTGAAATCATACTTTTAACCAAAAGAGTACTTCCAGTACACACCAAGCCAAAATAAACATCATTGCAGAACTCTTGCAAGAAGAGCACTGAACTCTTCCATCCCTCTTATCCATGACAAAACAACAGAAGTGGGATAAAAAGAGAACGGCCACACTGTGCAGGCTGGAATGCATGGAAAGTTTCTGGCTGGGTTCTCGTGTATGCAACAGAAATGGTGTGATAAGTCATCTAAACCAACACAGAAGAGAATATGGAAAATTCAGCTGAGAGGAACATCTAAATATCCTTTTTACAAAAACTAAATGTTAGCTCCGCTTTTCTCCCACTATCCACTGCCTGCTGTCCCGCTGCTTTCCCTAGGTCCCACAGTTTCCTTACTTTGGACTAACATTAATGTTTTCCTTAAAAATAAAAACACAAAAATCAATGTGAATACTACAGATAAACATGTGTTGTTTACATTCCCTTACTTTGAACAGGTCACATTACTTCTGATGCAGTACACTGATCGTAAGTTCAGGATATCACATCAATATTACTGCATTTTATCTCAACTAGACATCATGGGAAAATTTAGAAACTATAGATTATGAAGTGCTTTCAAGTGATACAGAGTAGCCAGCTAATGTAATATACCACACAGGGCATATGATTTTTTTAAAGCTCTAATGTCGCAATAAATCTGAACTACAATATCTGCCTTCGCTAAGAAAACATTTTCATCTCAATCCATCAGCAAAGTAATTTAAACAATAAATGGTAGTGACCCACACGCCTAAGTGAAGAACACGGGGATATTTGTGCCAATTCTTTACTTCATGAACCTTGAAATCAAGGACCTTGTCCACATTAGTACAAACATAAACATGCGCACACACATGCATAGTATTGGTGTTTCTAGGACTAGCACTATAACATTTGCAGAAAAAAAGATTCGTATTTTCAAATACAAGATCCTTCTGAACTGAATTCAAGAGAGTGGTGAGGTGCTGGAACAGGCTGCCCAGAAAGGTTGTGGATGCCCCGTCCCTGGAGGCGTTCAAGGCCAGGTTGGATGGGGCCCTGGGCAGCCTGGTCTGGTATTAGATACGGAGGTTGGTGGCCCTGCCACAGGCAGGGGGGTTGGAGCTTCATGATCCTTGAGGTCCCTTCCAACCCAAGCCATTCTATGATTCTATGAATAAACAAAAAGTAGGGTGAAAAAAAAGTCAGTAGCTCTTCCAATTTTATTGAACGTCATTAAAAGGAAGAACTTCCTTTTCCTCCTTTCCCAGCACATGTCCATACAGTAGCTAGCACCAACTAGCGCAAGTTAATTGGAAAGCTAAATTCCAGCACAGAAACAATAGTAACAGCAGTCGTCGGGGTAAACTGAAGGGAAGGAGATTTGTAAAATGCTAACAGATTCAGACTGAGGCAGGTGGTTCAGGTAGACAGCTTCTCTACCCAGCACTGTCCTGCCAGAGCAGCTGGTCTCAACTGAAAGGCCTTTTTTTTTTTTTTTCCCTCCTTCCTCACTTCCTGATATGGGTTCTGTAGCTGACAGTGTGTTGTATTTTCAAACATTAAGTGTTAATTCCAAAGCAGAAGAGCAGAACTTCACCTCTTTTGAACACTACACACCCTTGATAACATCATTAAAACTGATACTGATATTCATTCTACAGGACCTTAACCCTTTCATTCCGAAGGATTTCAGAGGCTTTTACTACTATCCCTCAAACATTTTCTCCCAGGTACTGTTTCTTCCAGGGCTCCTGACCAGCTCACACAAACACTAGTTAAAGTAAAAGAAGCCAGGCTTAAAGCTGGTCAGGTGGACTTGGAAATTCCCTGTGCAACTGAGGCATGGTCACTTGCAAAAGACAAGGAACATAAAAGCAATCAAACTGCAGAATAAATTGTAACATCCAAAAAAAAAAATTGCATCTGAATTAGGAACAAGACCTGAAATCAGCTCATGAGAAAACAGGGTCTATAAGGAAGAGTTGTTTATCCAAACACCTGAGAGTCAGCATCAGCGCTGCACTGAGATGGAATTAAGAAGGCAGCATTTGAATCTTGATGGATTGATAAGAATTTCAAAAGCCAAGGGATTCCTTTCCCTTATTCCGCATTTCAAGCAGAAACAGCATACCTTCAAGCACTGCTTCTGCACTGGTAGGAAAACAAGGGCATCCATCTGAACTGCCATCAGGTGTCTAGAACTGTTAAGGAGGAAATGGACTTGTCCAACACCCTGAAAACACCAGACACCACATTTTTCCCTTCTGCTGTCATTAAGATAAATGGCATTGCACGAAAATCCATTAGAGTCGCTTCAGAAATTCTATTTACCTTGCACTCATTTAATTTTAAAAGCTTAGTATTTTATCTTATTTTAATATCTATAAATGTAAAGAAGCATTTGCAGAGAACCAAGTAAAATGAATCCAAGCTAATTTACTCTATGTAGATTCAGTCAGCCAAGATGTAAGAAACACTCACTAAATAATATATCACGCAAGCAATCATAATGCTTTGCCTAAAACGCTTTAGCAATTTATAAAGCACAGTATTGAACCATCTACTCTTAAGTATAAAAAGTTTATCATGGTCTTTAAACAATAAAGTAGTGAGGCAAGTCCAATGAACATCTAAGATCAAATGACGTATGAAAATAGGAGGTTTCAGCTCATAGGTACTCAATAACATACGAGCTTCTGCATTCCTCTTTGGAAGAAATTTCCTCACATCATTAACAGAAAAAAAAATCAGAAGCAACTCTTTTTTTGTCCTCTTAGCAACCCAAGATGGAATTAAAACTTCCTTTAAAATAATCAAGACACAAAGAAACCTTTTACCTCTCTGTTAACAAAAGAAAGCAAACAGTATTTAACCCTTCAGCTAGCCCCATTTATTTTCAAAAGGCATCTTCTATACTATCTTCAAGTTTCAGCTCCATTATTAAAACACAGCAACAGAAAACAATTGCAGGTAAATTACAGTTTCTTCCAGAGTTGTTCGATGCCCTTTATGTCAGCCAGATTAAAATACTAGATTCTTACAAATTAACAGCCTCAGTACATCTCACTGCTTACTAGTCAGAGAGTCTACAAAAGCCAAAGGAACAGGTATTTCACCTAAAACACACAGTGTACTTGCAACACGCCTGAGTGCCAAGCCGCATCGCGTTATTTTCAGAAAATACCTGCTGCCCCCTCCAAACCTTTGCTTTCAGCTACCTTCTCCAGCTTTATGACAGCTTGCTGTTTTGGCAGCAGTCAGCTGTTATTGTTCTCTTTGGGACACTCTGGTGTCTTTGGAGACCTGCGCACCCCTGAACGGTTGCACAGCTTACTCCCAGCTTCACAGTCACGAATATTTTTTCTGCAGCTTCAGACTTTTCCTTCTTATTCACAACAGCCATATGGTTGTCACATTAATGTTCAGTCCCATTTCCTATTGCCAGAGCTTTTAAAATCAAGATAGCCTGTCCTTTTACACTTGCTGCTCTGAACCCACTCATCTGCCCCGTTCCCCCAACCCTTTTTTCTTTAGGATCATCCTGAAACATAAATGTCACACAAAAAGCTACAGCAGAGTCAGAGATAAAATCTAGGAAGTCCAGTCTCACTCTGTAACCGCGAGACCAGCCCACCCCTCGACACCTCTCAGGGTCAATGGCACTTTAATCCACCACCGCTATTTTGCTTCTTAAACAATCTACTCCAAATTAAACCACTATAATAGAGAACAGCAGAATTTAATGAGTGCTTGCAAATTCCTACTGAAAAACACATACACATAATATGCAGGTTTTCCAGCATCAAATATCTATTTGGTAAATAGAGGCAGACCATTTTTGCTTTCTTCAGTAAATAAAAATTATAGCATCCAGGCTAATAATAGCACACTAGCAATTTTTGTTTTAATGCCATATGTTTTAGGTTATCAGCTGCACTTCGCATCTGTATTTTCAATTGTCTGCAAGTAGACAGTTTGGGAGTATGAAAATCAGGTTGCATAATGAAACATATCGGTTTGTTTGGGGCAAAATCATTTACCTGCAAAGCCTTCTTTTTTTAGCTAGGTTTACCATTGTGTACAATTAGTATCAAAAAATATCAGGTTAGATCTAACCAAATATTTCATAAATTTCTGTGCAGGCTTCTGTGAAGGCTAGTTTGTGTAAATAAGGCTTGATTATAGCACACAGCTTGTGAAAGCATCCGAGTAACATGATGCATAACTGATGGCCAGTTTTCTACTTCCATTTTCAACGAAGCTAATCTCACTTTGGTTTTGCAACTTCAGCAACTCTCCAGTTTTTAGTAAATACAATCTGGAGAAAACTCACGGTTTGGATAAGAAAGAAAAAAGTCTCCAAAGAAAGTGCAGCTCTGAAATCTCGTCCTCTGGTAACTCGACAGCGATATGACAGAACTCACCTCACTGCTGGAAAGAGAACTTAGAAAGTGCAAATAAAACACCTCGTTCACACATTGCATTCACATGTTAGGTTAGACCAGCAAGCCACTATAACATCCTGCTTTACAGCTTAGATTGAGAAAGTACCTAAAAGATTCCTCTTCACGAGTAAATCCTCAACACAATCTGTTTCAGCTGAAAACAGGCTCGACTAGTCTGTGGCTCTAGGCAATTCTGTCTTTCTCACAGGTATCAAGCATACTATGGAAGGGGCTCCCTGGGAAAAAAAATTGCCAATTTTATTTTAAAACTCACAACTATCAAAAATGGAATATAATTACTACTCTTTTTAAAAGGTAACAACACTTTATATTTAAGATCACAAAGATGACAAAACCAATACTTAAGTAACAGAAGGTAATCATTTGCATTTCAAAATTCATCTATCTTGCTTTTCCCTCAATTAGACCAAAACATGTTGATTCACAGGTTTGTGTGTGCGTTTGCTTCTTTTTTAAACTTATTTACAGTGCAGAATAATGGCCCCCCTGCTAGGCTGGCATTTGCTCAAGTTTCTGTCCCTGTAAATTGAATCTGTTACTGGAATTTTCCCCCTTCAGAATACCTAGGCACATTAACCAAGAGATAAAGAGATACGCGCTGCCGATACTATCAGCCACCAGGCAGGTGGATAATGTGAGGGATTTTCTGTTAGTTTTTGTGGGGTTTTTTTGAACAAATATGTGATAAGAGTTCTCAGGGGGCACAGAGAGCAAAGGGCTGTTTAAACAGAAGTGAATCATTCTCATCTGATCTGCTAATAACTTTGTATTCAGACACCAGCACACTTTAAAACACCCAGAAAACAAAACTACTTTAAAGAAGAGGAAGGAAAAAAAAAAAAAGGCCAGCCAAAAAAACCCACGTGGATCTCACGTTAGTCACCTTAACCATATTAGCGCAGCAGAACATCCCAGTTACAAGTACTTAATTTCTTAATCTCTTCTTTAAAAGCAAACACGTTATTTTTGGCGAACTCCCCTTCAGATTTACTTGAAGCGGTGCTGAGCTTACGGGGATGATTTATAAACCATCACTTCCCTTGTGGGTTAGAGAAACAACATTTGACTTATCATAGGTGAACAGCAAAGATTTAGTTTGGCCATCCATCAAAGCGGAGCACGGGCGCTACTTGCAGGCATCTGCAGATAGCCCTGCTGTCCCCGGAGCGGCTTCGGCACCAGCTTTTGGACTGCGTACAGCCAGGCAGCAGTGAGAAGACTTCTCCCGTCGTAGCGAGATTCAGCAGCGCTATAACACAGCGCGGCTCTGAGCTGCTAAGTACAACTCTCGAGGTGCGAGCAGTGGCAAACAAACCTCGCCTTCAGCCTGCAGTCCTCCGTGCGGCTGGGCCGCTGCGACGTCCTTTAATGGCACAATGCCACCTGCCGCCCCCGGTGGAGAAGTGCAACTTCTCGCAAGAGAGCCGGCCCCGCTTTTAATTTACGCACGATATAAACTGACAATTGCTCTTTCAAACAAAATTAAGCACGCTGTCAGCAGGAAATGGAGTGCGGCTATTTAAACTATTTCTTCTCCTATCCTTCTGACACTTCTACGCTCACAATGTTTGCATTTGTTCTGTTCATTTACACCTACATTGCATAATCTCTTTTATACACACGCCGTTAACAATTCCTCTCTGCTTTCCATAGGATAACAAGAGCTGAGCAAGCCCCGGCTACTCACCACAGAAAGGCTCTGGCCGCTGCTTCTGTACCAAGAACCCTTCCTTGGCTTTAACAAAGTCCCATCCTTGAGGACTGAAAACCTCCAACAGCACCTACAGACCCTTGCAGGGGGATTTCTTGCCACTCCGAGTCTGAAGAGCTTCAGCATTAATACATTATCATCCCTAGTCCCTCCAGAAATTAGATTCTGACACAGAAGATATAGGATATAGGTTCCATGTTTTCCTTCAACCAATAAGGCAACTCAAAATCTAAATATACCCTCAGGAACTTCACTGCTAAGTACTATTTACATATCATGTAAAAGAGTAACACCTGAAACCTTAGCAATTAAAAAGATAAAATGACTTCAAATACATTTTTGTGCCTTTCACATAACTGTGCAATACAACTTCCTACCTATTTTAAACTGACGATACCATGTAATCTATTTAACTTCCACATTCATTCTCTTTTATCTGCCTATGAAATTTGCTTCTCAACAATTAATGCAGAAAAAAACCTGCATCTCAAGAAGACTCATCATCTGTACTCAGTCTGTAACACCAGACCCTAAAGGACAGTGTTTTGACAAAGACTTCTTCCCTTTCTTGCCTGCTTTTAATGAGAGCATGTAAATAACAAAACGTCAGAAGTCTGTTAAACACAGGCTTTCCACATCCAAATCCTATTCTATCCTGAATTCAGATGAGAACAGACACCAAGCTAAACACACAGAGGTAAAATTTTACAAGCTGAGTTTCACTGCATCCTTCATTCAGAAGTGAAATGAGAGGTCAGGTACCCGTAGGTACGGCACATCAGAATGAGATGGAGATTCACTTGGAGTTATTTTATTATTCACTGTGTTGTAATGATGATAAAAATCACAGGACCTAAGTTTTGTGAAGATCACTTGTTCATCTCTAAAGATCACAGTCCTTCCTTCAGCAGGAAAAAGCAAGCTACAAGAAACATTTACAAACAATTTGAAAGAGCAACTGATGAAGAATAATCTAAAATCAAACTTTTCCAATTTATCCTAGCACTCTGAACTGAGGCACAACTAATTTCAAAATGGTTAATCCAAAAAGCAGCTTGAGGGGTAATGCCGTCATGACAAGGGCTTGAGGGTCATAGAACATTTCTTAAAAGGAAAGATGTCATTCAAATAAGGCTTACTTTCCTGTAATGTAGCAGTGGTGCTGAAGAAAGCCCACTAAGGGGAGCTTTTTTAATAACAGTCAGATGTTTTGCAGCAGCCCTAAGCAAGCTACTTTGGCCTCAGCTGCACACATTATTTAAGGTGCACATATTAAACCCTTATTCAACTCAGAGTAGAACGCATACACTTAGTCAGGTAATAAGATCAAATAATATGAAAGACTCATATAGCAGTATCAATTCTGCCATCCTGCATCTATCTAACGCTTGCAGATCTTCATCTTGCAGCTCACCAGTTACAGACACACAGAACAAACCACAGCATGGGGTAGAGCAGCAAGGAGAGGACAACTTAACCAGAAAACGCAGCTGGATACCACACCTGTGCTGGGACGCGAAAATAACGATGGCACAGAAAACTTTATTCTCGTATTTGGGGACTTCTAAATATTATTTTGGCTGCTTCCTAAACAATTAATTACAGCAGGAGTTGGCTGGTTGGGTTTAGGGGGCAAAAAAAAGCACCTCTCTTTGGATCCTCATTAAAATACAGAAAAATTAGGCTTTGACTTTCACGGCTCATTAATGGTGACAAGGTGGGAAAAGGCTGTGCTTCCTACTTTGCCGCAGCTCAACTGGGGAGAGCCTTGTAGAGGCCTGGGTTACAGAGGCAGGAAAACGCCTCTTTCTAATACAACAGAGTGCACAATGGCAAGCAGGACATGTTTCTGTTCCACGGCCACAGGAATTGTTGGGATTCTCAGAAGCAAGGATTCCTCAGCTTTCCCGTTCTTGAATTAAAGTGTGGTGAGGATAGAACAAAAGTGTTGATTTTGCTTTGATAAAAAAAGCATTTGTTTTCTGTTTCTCTGTAATACCTGCCATTTCCCTTTTGACTTGCACCTGGAGAGCAAAGATTTTATTTACTAATAATCTCAAGAGCTGGAATTCATTTTTTTGTTGCCATTCTATCACATGTATTCACAAAGAGCAGTTTCTTACTGTATTTCAGTTGGGGGGAACCAAGTCACAGAACAAGCACCTGCCAAACTAAGTTCACAACTTTTATCTTGCGTTGTTCGCTCACCTTCAGCCGATTTTTTTCAAGCCCATTTGCAGACTCAGCTCGAGGACTACCTGCATACCAAGTTGCAAAGCCAGGCCATGCACTCAGCAGAAAGCGTACACTGGCATTTCAAATTCAGAATCAAAAAGACAAACTGAAAATCTGAATAGAATCACCGTAGTTACATCAACTCTAAAAGTCCTTTCTCTAAAAGGGAATAAAGCTTTTAAATAAATACATCATTTTAAATAAAATAAAACCTATAAAATTTTTAGAATGCAAAGTTATAAGTAAAGTATCTGATTTTAACTGTCACTACCATTAGACAACTATAATAGCAGAAAATAAATTGGAAAGAGGAAAAGAGGGAGGGCTCAGTTTCAAGAGCCAGCCTTGCTATAAAAATCCAAGAGATATTGATTTTATCACCCTCATGATTGATGAAAGCAGTTCTAAGAAAAGAGCTCTCTAAACTATTTCAAAGCCCACTGTAGCTCATCAAAAATGTCAGAGGCATCTCTGAGCCTATTAGGGCTGTGTATTTCAAACCGTGATACGTTTTTTTCCATGTTCTTTGCATGTATAAATTTTTGTGCTTTTAAAGCTCGTGGTGTCATCTTTTCACTCTGCCCTTTCCCCTGTTTGCTCATTTCAGTTATCAGGATGTACTTAGACATAAACAACTGAAAGAAAACACAACATTTTTTAAATTTCCTTAAACAAGACATTCAACGCAATTACACTTTATGGAAATGCTCTAACAACAACACAGTTCAACAATAAAGCAGTTACAAACTCTCCCGCTTTTTAAGGTATTCAGGAAAAGAAAATTCTATGAGATACTGCATGTTCTTGAGCTCTGTGTTACAAAGGCTTCGTGAGAAAACGAAAGCCGCTTATCTACTTTCCAAGTGAAACATTGTAGGTGATTGTTCTAACCTGGGGCACAGTACATTCTCTCTATGGCATCGTTGTCACAGGAATCTTCAACCTCCCTCCACCTGCTAAAATACGTTAGCTGAATGTGTCCTAAAAACAAAACGACAGGAGAAATCAAAACATTTTTCCCTTCCATTTTCTGCAGAAGTGAACTGTAATTACTCCTTTTGTAGCTAAAAACAGTATCATTAAGAATAATGGCATCATTAAGTACTAGAAGCTATTACTGGGGGTGAATTTGCTGCACTGATAATGAAGCTCTAGACAGGAAATGAAGATACTAATTACAAGATAAAACGCCTACTCAGTTAATTGGAAGCAACAGCGAATAAAAAGAAATGCATTTGCAAAAGTTCCTGACCTCTATCATTCAATAAGATGTTGTTTGGGTTCAAATCGCGGCACACAATTCCTTCTCTATGTAAAGCATCAAGGGCTACAACCATTTCAGCTGCCCATCTTTGAATGCAGTCCTCTGGGATATAAAACCTGGAGGTTATCGCTAATCTTTCATCAAGGTCCTGAAAAATTTGGTGTATATCCTTCTCCCCTGCTACTGCTATTTTGTCTTCCCTCTTTGGTGCTGTCTGTTCACTTTCAGCTGCTGGTAACAAAGACAGGTTTGTTTCCTCTTTCCCAAAGTCTTCAGTTTGATCAGAAAACAGCAACACTGCTTCATTTCTTATCGTGTCTCTGTCCAAGCTAACATCTTGAGCACCTGAGAGCAGGTTGGAAACAAACAAACTTTCTTCTTTGCTTGGCATGTTTAAGGAGCAGGCTCCAGGCCCTTGAAACAGAGCCCCGTCTTCTGAACTACCTACCTCTGCGTCAGAAGTAAAGAAGGTCCCGAGAGCTCCCTGAGTGACACCGCTTTGTCCATTTACTTCCTTGGGGGAAGTATCACCCTGTTCTGGTGTCACGTGATTTGGCTCTTGATTAAATGTTTTGCATTGTTCTGCAGAATTATTTAATTGTAAGACATCAGGTGTTTCTAATAATTTTACTTCCAAGACATCCATATCAGTTTTTGTAAACTTGGCAGGCCTTGACACTGCTGCCTCCTCAGTTGCATCAGACATACCGGGTAAGTTTATTAGGAGATCAGGCCTGCCTTCATCAATACTACTAACATCATCGAACGCAGCATCCTTAAACGAGATAACTGGCACAGAGTCGTTTGAACCCCTGCTTACGGTATCCTGAGCTTTCACACCCATTTTGTTCTCCAGGGCATCCAAGCTTCTGTCATGACCTGGCACAGAGAACAATGGCTTCAAAGGTTCTGATTTCAGGTTATACAATTTTTCTCCCAAATCCAGTCCCAGAAGCTCACTAGCGCTATCTTTGCTGTCGATTCTGAAAAGTTCCATAGGGCTGTTCTTTGATTTGGTTAACGAGTCCAATATCCGTGTAGGACTAGCTATTTCTGATTCAGCATCATCAATGAAAAGCTTTAGCTCTTGAGATGGAACCTGAGAGCTGAAGCTATCACTGCCAGCAACAGTGCATTTCTGTAAATTTCTCTCCTTGATGTTCAAACTTTGACTCTCCACTTTAACCACAGGTTCCTCATTGAGAGAGCCAGAATCAATTTTTTCTTGCCCATATTCATTACATAACGTTAGATAACTAGTAGTGCACTCTTCTTCTGAGCTGGATGCTGAGTCCATCCATTTTGAACTCTCTTGGCCATCTTCCTGGTTGCTGCTGTCATCCTGAGAGCTTGGCGTTAGGCTGCTCCTCAGCGGGACCACCTTCAGCATGTTCTCCCCATAGCTTTCTCTGGAATCTGTGCTGCTACTAATTTCTTTAGGGCTGGGTGTCGGCCGCTCCAGGTGAATTTTAGTTGAACTGGATATTTTGGGTTCAGGAATTTCAAAGCTCTCTTCAGGACTCGTGTTTAAGAATTTACTGACATACGACCACAGTTTTCCTCCTGCAAGAAAAGAGGAGGTAGAAGTCTCTTAATATCACTCAGAACAGAATCAGTTTAATGATGATACAGGAAAATGTCAATATTGACAGAATACACTATCTCCTTAAGCCCATAGAGCAAGTTGGATCTACTTCCTCAGGAGGAAGTAATTACAGGGACCACAACTTGCCTTTCAAGCAGATTTGTATTAATACATAAATATTTAAATAGTTGCATCCGAGATTAAGCTTTTAAAAAAAGAAATAAAAAAATAAAACCTTCAGTAAAGTCTCATTTCAGAGTCTGTCTCAAGCTGCATGGTGGTGACTGCTCTCTCCATCTGCTGTCTCAAAAGAAAGCAACAACTAGGAAAGATCAAATGGTTCAGTAGTACCCATCACCAGTTCTGCCTGTGCTGAATCACAGCTCCAAGCTCATAAGCAACATCAGGGAAGACAAGA
This sequence comes from Numida meleagris, assembly GCF_002078875.1. Classification (NCBI taxonomy): domain Eukaryota; kingdom Metazoa; phylum Chordata; class Aves; order Galliformes; family Numididae; genus Numida; species Numida meleagris. Next base: position 21,502,598 of record NC_034411.1, read on the forward strand.
CTGAAAACTACTGATTACTGAGTTCAGTAAGGGGAAGGGAAATACCTCATATTAGTAGGGTACTTTAAGGATCTGTTTCTCTTTGAAAAAATTGATTTTTTCAGTTAAATACAGATAAATTTCTCCCTTTAACGTCAGACCTTAAGAAAGTTCTTTATGCCTTGCTGCACTGAGCAAATATTTTCAATATTTTAAGCTATATTGGCAAGCCAGTTTCTTCATATCAAAAACTCTAAAAAAAAGTTACAGCTCCAAAAGTGATGGTGAAAATTTAAAAAACACAAAATAAAACTCATTTCCCAAATACCACACATTTCTAAGAAAGATCACAGATTACAAAACAGAAGTTGAAAAAAAAAAATGAATCAAGAAGTTACTGCTGCATCTCTTGCATGTGGCAAAGATTTTGTCTTTAAAAAGCTAGAAAGCCACCTTTACTAACTTAAGGAAAAATGCAAAGTCAAGACATTTCAGTTTAAAAATTTTATAAAAATTCTGTAAAGTGCAGTTCAAACAATCTTTGTAGAATAAAAGAATAAATATTCAGCCCTGTAGGCACCTGCAAAGTTTTTGGTTTTTTTTTTTTTTTTTAAACTTCTTTGGGTAAAACAGAGATTTATATTATGTTTTTCCAAAATAGAGTCTTTAACAGTTATTTTTAAACACTCTCCTTATCAGGCAAAATTCCTTTAAAAAGGACAATGGAAGAAGAAAGTATTTTTCATTGCCTAGGAACAGGTTTTATATATTTCCAGGTATTTCAAAACTAAGTTATCAAAGGCAGAAAACCCTTGATACTTTAAAAATGAATTTGAATAATATAACGTGGAGTTTTCTTGCTCTCCATCCCTCTGGCTAAGACAAGACTTGTTTTTGAAGGGGAAAAAAGATATCTCAGTGGTTATGGTAAAACCAAATATATTAAAAATATTAAGAAGAAATTCTAACAGCTTGAGTCCAGTTGTAAATATGACATTTCAATTTATTAGTCCACAGTTTCTGCCTGTAAGCTACAAATGGATATAGTGGGTCAAGATGACTCTTGCCAATTTCCAAGGCAAGAAAGCATGTAGTGAATAAGAACAGGAACAAACGGAAGTGATGGTCATAGAGAAGGGAACAAGAGCTGCTGTATTCACCACTGTAATACATAAGCACTTTAGATATTCACCCAAAGATGCAGAATCACAGAATATCTTGAGCTGGAAGGGACCAACAAGGATCAGCAAATCCAACTCTGGGCTCCACACAGCACCATCCAGTGTTCAAACGCTATGTCTGAGAGCATTATCCACACAGCACCATCCAGCGTTCAAACACCACGTTTGAGAGCATTATCCAAATGCTCTTTGAACTCCTGCAGCTCCATGCCATTCCCTTGGGCCCTGTCGCTGTCACAGAGAGCAGAGCTCAGCGCTGCCCCTCCACTCCCTGTGTGGAGCTGCAGCCGCCATGAGGCCTCCCCTCAGCTCCGGGCCAAACAAACCCAGGGACCTCAGCCACTCCTCGTACATCTTGCCCTCCAGACATTTCACCATCTTCACAGATCTCTCTAATAGTTTTATACCCTTCTTATACTGTGGTGCCCAAACCTGCATACAGTGCTCCAAGTGAGGCCATACCATGTATTCAGATACCTACGATGGTATCAAATACCTAAGATGTCATGCCACAATAGCCAGACAAGGTTCAGTGGTGTCTCCTAGCACAGCAGGAGAATCACCTCCTGCCAGTGCCACCAAGCAAGTTGCCTCCTGGGACAGCAATGTACTCCCAGCCTACTTGGGCACAAACAAGCGGCCACCATGCATGGGGCAAGAGCCGAGAGTCCCAGTCCAGCCAGCAGCACCACACTCAGCACGTTGTTTGTCCCTGTTTGAGGCTGGGGTCCACACAGATCCTTAAGATGAAGCCACCTGCCTCAAATATGACGTGCTATGCAGCTGTTCAGTAAGGTAGAGGCAGGGCACTGCTGTGCCTTCTGAACCCTGCAGTTTGCCTGAGACTTCTGTATTGCCTTTTGGTAAAAGTTGTTCTTTTCCATAGTCACCAATTCTTTTTCTAATCTTCCATTCTTACACGTATCCATGCTTTCGCTAAGGACTAGCAGGGAAAGAAAAAACAGAAAGGAGAAAAAGAAAGGAGAAAACAATTTTATTTTGCCTGAAAGATTTTCTCCTCTTTTTCACACTTCCAACCACTACAAAACAAGCAAGACAAAAGTTTAATTATACTCCAAGATTGTGATGGAATAGTACTTTTACAACAATTATTTATTTCAATTAAATTATTTTAAGTAAACAGTGCTCACAAAATGATTTTTCCCAATGTATTAATTAGGCAAGGAATTACTCAGTGTCTTTTCACACTGAACAATAAAATCTCATTTGAAACCACCCTCCTGCATTTAATAAAGCATATTAAATCTCCCCATCTCACCTGCATTATGTTTATTAACACAAGCAAATACTAAATATTTCCATCTTCATATTACCAGTATTTATTATCCCAGTACTGCTTCACAAATTTCGTAAGAAAGCACAGATCTCAGCTTTCAAAATGTGCTTACCTAACACGACCAATGAAGAACCACTTTACATTTTTGCAGCATTGTACAGTGCCTGGCACAACTGCCTGTGAGCCTCCAGGCATGGCTTTAAATGCGAATATTAGCATGATCAGTCCTTCCTCTGTATTACGAAAATTACTTTTTGATGGAGGTCTGGGTTGAGCTTAGACCCAGGGATCCAGAAAGCTCAATATCTTGCCTTGTAGTCTATAGTCACATTTTTTTTCCTGTGTCATAACTGGATACCAGGTATGCTTTTGCATGTCACATCTGAAGGTCTCTCACCAATCTAAATGCTTCACATCCTATGCTAAGATAGAAAGGAGTGGACTGTCTGGCAGCATGAAAAGGGAAGGAATTCTCCTCAGCACTACCTCATTTTTCACCCATAGGTCAAAGCTGCTCGTGGGGTAGTTCTTGTCTTCTGCTCCCTCCATCTCACTTCATGCAAGATTTCATTCAGTCTCCACTATATCTTGGCCTCTGCTGAAAGCCTTAGTGCAGCTTAAGAAAGGAATCAACTCCAGAAGGACTAAGGAAGGAAAACAGACGTGTTGAGATCAGCTTACTTTAAAACTTTACAGAAAACTCAATGGAAGAGTCAAGAAGTTCAAACTGGTTTTTGAAAATGTATGGTTTCAAATGCTTTCAGCAAAAATAGGGTTTGCACAAGACAAAAAAAAATCTCTCTTTATCCCTCTAGGTTTCAGAATTTCACAACTGTCTACCTGTGAAAACAGAACTACAACAATGATTCATTTTCCATTAGTAAACATGTTATTATCTTGCCTTCTTAAGAAAAAAGTTCCTTATTAACAATCACTTGGACTGAGAAATCATAGTGAAAGTAACTGCTTCCTGCAACTCCAATTTGGAGTTAAATGCAAGCAAATACAAAAAAAATATTATTATGTTCAAATATGTTTACACACAAATATTTCAAGACTGGCCTCCTGGTCAAATGGAACTATGTAAATAAATGCTATTCAATAATTGTGTTCTATAGTGAAAAACAACAATTTTGTTCCTTTTTGAAAATGTCCAATCCAGGGTCAAACAAGAGTGATATTCGTATCTGGGTATATAATTATGCCTTTATGAATGACATACTAATAATCTTTCCCCCTCTCCCCATGTGTTGTGTAAGATCAAGAAAACCCATTAGCAAGCCATGCTAATATAGTATCAGGAATCTATAAAAACTGAAATTACAGAAATCAATCCAAACAAGTAAGCTTTGGTCACTGTCAAATAGTCACTAAGTAACTATAAAAGCTATGATTTTTAGCTAAAGTTTATTAGTATTTAACACAATTTCAGAAGTACAGTATTAACATAACCAATTAAGATTTTTTTTATTTTACCATAAATAGACTCTATAACCAGTCTAGCTTACTCTTTCTGATTTTACTTCCACACAAAAATCAAAGCTCCTTCTGCAGGTATTAAATGTAAAATTACTTGTTAGAAGTGCCTCGTTTCACCATATTTTCAATACTCTGAAGGTTATATCTGTGCTTCAAGAGGCAGAATCTAAAAAGTTAGTGTTAAAAACAATCAAGAGAATTTCAAAATAAAGTGACCAAGTGATGAAGCTGGATGGGAATACTGTTAGTTCTCTATTTTTTAATATTCTATCAAACACTTCTACAGTTTTTGTTATTAATAGGACTTTGAAGCAATCACATCAAAGAGAAGATAGAGAGACTATACTCTACACATCACAGGATAAAAGGAAACCTAACAGATCAGCAAATTTAGTCTCCTAACCACGTTTTTGTTCTAGCTGACATGAAAAACCATAACCTGTTGGTCTTTTCCTCAACAGGTACTCGGTCACTTACTATTTCAGCTCCATACCCTGAAAGACTGGCTAAACGGATGTAATTCAAAACAATTCATTGGCTTTTGCTACCTTGGCCCATGAATTTGCTCTGAAGCAATTATACATCAATACCTACAAAACCAGAACGCAGTTCAGAATGTGGTAATCGCTGTATTTAGGAAAGCCCCAAAAAAGTGAAAGCAAACAGCCTGAGCTTCCAAATAATTGTGATAAGATTAAAAACAAACAAACAAACAAAAAAAAGCAGCACTGAAAGACATCTGCTTGAACTATTCTCCAAAATATGGCTAAACTCTCTACATCACTGCATAAAAATTTGATTATGGCCAGGACTACCAGTCATAAGTTTTGCACTTCATGTGAATTTATATTCCTTACTGGAAAAAGAACAACCATATGGTTTTCTTCGAATCATTGTCCTTCTTTTCAGTAAAGACATGTAGTAAAGCTAAACTTCATCATATAAATATACAACGGCAACGTATAATTATCTTTGCACAGTTTCTAGGCCAAAAGGGAGCCAGACACGCAGGCGTTATCATGATACAATAACAATATTTCACAGCAGCCACAATGGTATTGCAGCATACACAGGAACTGGAAGCTAATCTCAACCTAATCTCTAACACGACAATAGTTACGAACTCCAGAGCCTCGTATACACAACTCCTTCCACTGCTGCTGGTGAATCTCTGCTATGAAGTTTGCTAGTTTAGGCAAAGCTCCCACTTCCCAAAGCGCTTCAAGCAAAAGCTATTATTTCAAAGCAGCCTTCTGAAAAAGTCCCTTGCCAAGGACTACATCACCTTTCCTACACTTTCTGATCTCTGTCAGCCTTTGCAGCTAGCACTGTCTCCACTCCTAACGACAAATCCAAGCTTTGCAAGCCACAACGTTACCACGCTGTTGTCTACCGATTCCTGCATACACCAAGCCTCTTCAGTGTGAAGTTTCTTGAAGTGCTCTCCAGATTGATAGGAACTCCAGCTTATTTATGGTTAAAGAGATTTGACAGCTTCTAACAGCCACTTAAACTTTGATGTCCCATGGAAGCCCCCCAGTCTATTTTTGAAGCATCTGTTTCTAAAATTTCTGGAGTTGTTAGTGCCAAGAAGAAGCAAGGCCTTGTTAACATCAGATTGGCTCTCTACCACAATAGAATTTGCTAAGTGCCTTCCAACAAAGCTACAAGATAACTTTACCGACTTTGGTGCTTCTAAGACACTCTCGAAGCCTCCAACTGCAGTTATGAGAAAAGCCTGCTAGAGGACCCAAGACCTCACTCACCAATTCTGAGCATGTAACAGCATTATGATTTACTGAAAAAAAAGTTTTCATCTTGAACAAGAGTTTGGGGTCGAGCTTTCAGAATTCCATACAAAACCCAGCGGTGCTAAACTTACTAATATGGTTAAGGTGTACTATAAGCAAGAGCTAGCAAGCTCCTTACCAAATACATAATACCTAACATAACATTAAAACACTCTCTGAATTCACTATAATTCAAGCCATAGCCCACTTAAATTAATATTTTATCCTCAGTGATACTGACTGTGTGCCTAACATAAATCACCACAAAACAATATACTTACAAATCTGACTGGCAGTATTTTCCGTTGAAACAGAACTACTTTGAGTATGAATGTTAAGAACATTCACAAAGTGGTGGAATAAAATTTCAGAGATTATCACTTTAAAAGCATTGTCCTAGAAATGTTTATACTTTCTCAAACTTAACTACAAGCACATTCTCTGTTTCTATTTGGTCTGAGATGGATGTAATTTTTAAGAGACTACCTTTAGTTATTCCTGGTATTTTTATCCTTGTTTTTTAAAGGATGAGTGCTACTAACAAAGGACTGATGTGTTCAAGACAATCAACAGTGGGTTATATTTTTTTTTCACGTTCTCTCCAGAGCTAGGAAATTCTAAAAGACAACTTAAGCATTTCTGCTGAATTGCTTTCCAGCATTTGTCTCCTGGGACATGGTGAGGTGCACAGGTCATGCAGTTCCAATGCAACACAAAATTATTGCCCATTAGGGATTTGGGATCAGGCCCTACACCTGCAATACAATTTTTGTGTGTGTTCTTGAGCAATTTACTCATCAATTTGTGCCCCAGTTCTCCCTCTTTAGAACAGAAAACACCACTTATCTTCCTCTCCCTTTGTATGTTCATAGGCTGGTCAATAAGTTCATGAAAGCAGGGGACTATCCTTAAAGACATTAACCTTGTTAATTCCCTGGTCATTAGGAAAAAATACTTACAGCACTGAGAAAAAAAACAGAGGTGAATCAATTTCCAAACGACTTGTTTTATCAGAAAATGAGGGGAAACTCTTTGCAGTTTTTGGCTTATATCCAAAAGTGTCCAAGTCAAGTGAACATTGCATACCATCATCAACAGCCCTCACCCGCATGAAAATCCCTTTCTGCCAGCTCACCCATTCCTCCCCAGCACAGTCTGACAGCCCTGCACCCCCCCTGCAATGCTCCCCAGTTCTTCCCACGTTCCCTTCTTACTGTTCTTCTTCCAGAGCTCTCTCTTCAGAAAGTACTCCTATCTCACCGTCTCACCTGCACCCCCTCTCCCAGCTCCCCCTGAAAATAACCCATCTTCCTCCCACATTTCCTGCTTGCATGCATGGCCCACAGCTAGGGAAAGGCATCATGAGCTCTGGCTGCCTCCAATTATTTGTCTGCTGACTGGCCTGGCAAAATGACGATGCCTGACAAACATCCCCTTTGCTGCGAGCAGACCAAGCAGATGTCATGGGGTGCTGCACAAAGCTCTAAGTTGCACAAACTTGATTCAGCAGGCACTTGGTAAATTAAAGATCCTCCCACCACAGAACTCTAAGCCTTGGTTACAGGCAGCGTTGGTAAGAGCAACACATTCAGGCCAAGCACATTTAACTGGACTTGTGATCAGGTCAAAGACGACTAGAATAGAGTTACTCCTTCTTAAGGAATATACTCCATCCAAGCATTAAGCTGAGATTTCCAATCTTAAATGGAAGAGCTGTGATCATGCAACATCTCCATTTTTATCACTGTCATCACAAAAAAATTAGCACTCTGAGGAGATTATCTACATCAACCAGTCAAATTAAATTAAGCCCGTCTTTAAATTTTTGTCCTCTCCAAATGATCACTACTCCCCCAGATTCCACTATTACTACATCCAGTTTTCCATCTGTTTTGTGAAGGGACATTCTTCCTAAGAGAATAGCAAAACCATAGGCCTTCAGATACTGCAGAACTATTTGAAACAGTTGTAATTATTACTGTATCTGGTCTCTAATTCTTTCATTCTGCCAGCCTTAAGGTCAGTTGGTATCTGACTAGGCTTTGTTGTTTTTCATTGTTATTTGGTTAGTTATTACTTCTCAAACTGTACCAGCTTACATACAAATTACAGTTCAGGTGATAGTTTCTTTTTATTTGGCTGAAATATACACACCTCAAAAAAGTAGCACTGTAACAGAGCCACAGCATCACCATCAGTATGGTAGTGCGAGGCCTCTCTTCATGCAACACTCCTAGTGATAAAATCATGTCACACAACAAGAAAAAGTCATTCACATTGTAAAGCCAACGTTAGCTGGCCTCATGTGACATAAATTGCTCATAAAAATGCTAAAATCTAAGTTATTAGGAATAAAAGAAATAATATTCAATGCAATAAAATTATCTTCTCTCTCAGTTAGTGTAGCTCCTTCAAATCATCCACTGTGACTAAATTATTAACATTTCCTAAAAAGGGAACTATTAGCAAGCCCAAAATTTATATTCTGCACTCACTCTAAATAAATGTGGGTAATTACATTTGAGGAATATTTAAACCCAGGTGTTAGAGAAAAAAAATCAAGATGTAATTATTTTTTGCCACCTGTTCCCCGTACATTTAACAGGAATTTCATAAATAGTTTGAAGGCACAGCTCTGTGGTTCTGCTTTGAACTCCTGTGTGATGCCACTAGCTATTTTCTTAAAAATCCAGATCAGAATAACTATGTAATATTAACTGCTAAGCAAATGTTCATGTCTTTTTAGCCGACAGTTATTCAACTCTTGTGGGAATGCTTGTCACTTAACTAAAAATTTACTTGCCAAAGTTTACAAAAGTAGCCAAAAACTTTATTTCTTAGAGATGACTGCAAATACTACAGATATTTGTTGCAGTTAAAGCACTCGCTCTCTGGTAGAAAATAAACAGTTGGAAGCTTTCGATAGTGGTACAATTCAAGAAACCCATCAGGATTAGAGGCTACTTGAAAAAGGAATCAGTTCCACTACAGAATGAGGGGAAAGAGGAGGAGGGAGGATGTGGGGTGTCTTACATGACATCTCTAAGGCATAGAAAAATATTTTAATTAGATATATATAAAAGATTAATTTGACACTGAAATGCACAATTGATTAAAACCTAAACCTTTTACTTTTTCAGCAGTATACTTAAGTGAGAGACAAACCTTCTGCATGCTGTAATATGAGAAAGACAGACTCCTCGGAGATGATGTACTTGTGCAGACACACCATGTTGGGCACACAGCGGGGGATGATGGTCGTTCTGCTCCTGCTGTACTCACTACTTTTCCTTAGACCCTGACAGAGAACAAAAAGGTCAGTTGTACCCTCAGTTGCCTTTGGAGCCTGCTGTGCTCTGTGTTTATCAACCAAACTAATCTATCCGAGTTACTCTGGGCTTCAGAGAAACCACTCATCTGCTGCTCTATGCCCCTCGGTCCCCCGAGGCTGTGCTGATGGCATCTGGCACATTTCCAGAGAACAGAAGATGGCACAAAGCTGCCATTAAAATCAATTACATGGGTCAATGTTTTTATTAGAATCTCTCTCAAACTAAGTCATCAGGATGACACTCAGTTATTTCCCTGTGACCTTTTTTTAAAAATTTATTTTTGTGTGTGACCAAAAGACACTATTAAAAAATTCAATTCAAGTTCGAAAGACAAAAGAATGCCCTAGCCTTACAGGTAATCCTCACATTTCCATTGTACTTTAGTAAAGACAACAACAACAGCCACAACAAATAAGAAAGGAAAGGATTAATCTCCTTGAGAGGTAATGATTTTTGGGAGGTAGCACAAAGATGAAGTTGCCAGAAGTGAAAAAATTGATGTGAGCGGGAGAAAGGGAGGGAATAGAGAAAGGGAAAAAATTATGTCAATAGCGTGACCTATTACAGTATTGATGAACATAAGCAGTTAAACGAGAAATTCAATTTTTCCCTATCTGCCAGCAGATAAAGTGAGGTTCTAATATACAATATTCACAAATAATCTTTTCTGAGGAACAAAGAGGTTTTCCATACTGTGCATAAACTTAAGACAAATCACTTCAAATGTCAAATGCACTAAGTTAAGACAGGGTCATAAGCCAGACCTGAAGCCACATTGTAACATGTTAACTAATTATAGCTCCATGTCTGGGACATCCTTTTTTAGCCTTTCCTCCCATCAGTCATGCCATTAATTTCAATGGGAGCCTGAAATAACAGCGACAAAGACAAGACTCAGATTAAACTAACTCTCAGCAACACAGATGCTCGAAGTATGTTGGGATCTTGATCTGAGCACTTTCTGAAACACGGAAGAGTAATATCAAAAAATTTATCTTCCACCCTTAACTATTCAGCAGTTCAATAACTTAGTAACATGAAACTCAGTTTTCAGAGCCTACTGATGTAAAACATAGAAAAGCAATTTTGGATAAGACCAGTCATCCATTTCATCCAGAATCCCCTTTGGTCAATACTACACTCTTCAACTAAGGGCAGCCCAACCACGATGAAGAGTCGTGGGTATACCTGGGCTAAGGAGAATTTTCATCTTAACTTCCTTCATTAGTGGCATATGTATGGCCTGAGTCAGCAGGGTTTGATGGCTCTTTTATGAAGCATGTTGAAACTGTGATTCTTTACCAAAGCCCACTGAGCTATTACCATCCGTAACAAGTGGCAAATCAAGTGAGTAAACCAGCACGTATGAGCTCTAGAGAAGTTACACAGAGAAAGGAATGGAAAAGATTGAATACTGAGAAAAAGGATTCCACTGCACATAATATAGATATATGTATTCACATAGTAGTATACCAAAGAGATTAATAAATACACATTAGATGCAAAGTGATCCTGTGTGGTGGTATAAATGAGGAGGTCAGTCTGTTTAGAGAAGTAATAAGACATTACTTACCTTCAGTATAAAAGTCTGCTGAGTTCTAGTGTCCATTACAAGTAAAACCTAAGCAAAAAGCATTCAGAGAAATATTTTAAATTCACATGAGTAAGATAACAATACACAATTCTTAATATTGAAATATTCTTGCAAACAAAGTGACGTATATCATGATGAAAAAAATTAAAGCCCTGCAGCACACATTTGGTAAACATTAGAAAAAAAATTGACCTAGGATATGGATCTCTAGAGAACGACTAGAATGCTGCCTGATTCCCAGTCAGCTAACTTAAAGAACGAATCTCTACACAGATAAAAAGAAAACCACTACTTTAAAATTGTAGCAATAATTTAGCAGAATCTAAATTACAGAAATGCAACAGCAACAACAAAATAAAACACAAAAAGTAATGTTCACATAGCATTAGCTTCCTACGTTACATCACTTAAATCCTGATTTCTTTTTCCCTAATTCACTGCACCTACCTTCCTACTACAGAATTCCCCCCCCCCCCCATCAAGCTTTCTATACGTCAAATGTTTGTCCTGCTAGTAGGATACCAAAGCTTTTCAAACTGCATACAGACACTCCTATCTCATTCCTCAGTTGCCCTTTCTGTTTTGCCACACTCATAAGCCACAACAGGAAAGGCTGCAAGGAAGTTCCTTTCGTGTCTCTGTAAACTAGAATTAAAGTAACAACAAAAACAAGGATTTCATTTGGGAAAAAAAGTTGATGGGTTTGCTGCAGAAGGGAGTACACCTACAGCCACAGAGAACGTCTCTATTAAGAGTGTATTACCTCTGCTGAAAGCACAACAGAATGATGACAGGAGTATTAGACCATGTCCTGCCTCTTAGCAAGCTCTGTTTATTCACACTTTGAAAACAAAGCAAACAAGAATTATGTACGTATATATTTTGGGGAAAGTTTATCTTCAGGGAGCTGAAACTCTCTGCATCTCTGTCTTCAAATCACACACACGAATTAATTGTTTGTAAACTCCAAGAACACAGATGTACTTGAAAAGTACCAGCTGCAAGACAGCCACAAAACAAGGGCAAGCATAAGATCAATCCTCCTCTAGGAACAAGAATAAGAGTACGCACTCACTGTTTATTTACAATAGACATTGTAAGTCCCCGGTGTGAACAGTCAGATTTAGTTACACCAAAATACTTAGGCTGAAAAATCAAAAGCCTGAAGGGCTGAAAATGCCAGCACCAGAGTCACCTAACTCAGCATTCAATGGATGAGTTGCAGCGACTGCGCTTCGAGGTTCATCAAAAAAGACTGCTTGTAGAGGAACGATGTGTTGGGGCAACACGGTTTTGGGTTCGCCAGGTGGCAGGTTAAGGACAATACAGCATTCACTCTCCTCTGTCTCTGCCCTGTGGGGCAACGATGGACCCACTGGCCCTTACAGGGCAAAGCCTACCAAGTTCCCTCACTTTCTCTGCACCTTCTGACTTCCTCTTCTGCCAGAAGAGCCATCAGGTGCAGTGCCTGCAGCAAAGCGAAGATGTGCCAGGAGGGGAGGTTTCGGGGCAGCACTGTACAGACTTCCCCAAAGCTGTAGCAAGACAAGTGCTGCTTTTAGAGGTGGCCACGCTCCAAACGCTGCCCTCGTTCTCTCTCCATTGCAATCAAGTAAGAGAAAGAGAGTTGGAGTCTTTCCACATCATTGCTCTCACCAAATTCCACTGAAAGAAATAAAGGGAGAGCCACTTCTCCTTCTCAAAGCCTTCCTCTTCTACCGGGGTTGCACCCGGTATTCAAAGCCTTTATCTTCTAGTGAAAAAATATCATCAGACATTGCTATTAGTGATCATTTTTGAGGAAGAAATGACATGTCGTTTCCATGTCAGTGGCATATGTCCCTATGTCACGGAGTTTCTCTGAACAATTTTTCAGGTCTCTTCCTTGGATCTTCCAGAAACCAGCTGAATAAATGGTAACTGTAAAACTGACTTTAGTTATCCTTGCTTAACTAAAAAGGCATAAAATTAAAATGATATACAAACAATAAAGAAAACCAGAAGAGCAAGAGAAAAATAAAAGCCACTTTGCAGGAGGTGCCAGAAGAGGACAGATAAAAAACAGTTCAAAACAATCATGTGTTTACAGTCACTTTCTTCTTACCCCAAGTTTGTTTGTAACTAGACACTGTTCACATTGAGGCAATAAATACAAGAACATATGTGATTTTTTTTTTAAATGTGCCCTTTGACTGTCAATATCTCCCAAACAGGTGTTGGCTAAATGATTATAAATTGGCCTCTGGATACACCTCTTCAACTGAGCCGTACCAGGAGTGGCGATAATATAATTAGACCTAAAAACATCAGGCTGGTGAATGCTTTCCATCTGTTTGGCAATAATGTTTAGTTAACAGTAGTCTTTAAAAGAAGCACCTTCAACTTCAGTTCTTAAAGTTATTTATAGGGCCATTCTTAACACACCAGCACTCTTGCTAACAAGAGCTTTAGCCACTTGGAAATTATTAGCCGTACAGCTGTAGAGGAAAAGAAATGGCAGCATTTAACATCTGTATCTCTCCAGATTTATAAGCAACAACCTCATTTAAAGTCATTTCTTAATGAACAGTTCTGTATTAATATTGTAGTTGCACGCACAAAGATCATAAGGAGCCAAACATTTTTTTAATACCAACAGTAGGCCAATCAGTAATGAAGCTGTCAGCATAAAGGACAGAATAATAGCTTCTTTAACCCTCAGACAGGATTTGTTCATTTGTAGAGTAGAAGACACCAATTTAAAAACTGCTCATGGGTTTGCTCACCTTTATAAAGGCAAAAATCTAATTTGGTACTAATTTGATACAATTGTCTTTCCAATAAAAGTCTCCTAAAGCCATCCTTTATTTCATGATAAAACAACTGCTATAACTAAAACTGTCATGAAATAATTACCTTTGATAGCATACCTTATTGCACAAATACAATTAATGTATTCCTCCCTTTCATTTTTCACACTTGCTTATCAGCACTGCATTAGCATATGGTGAAACAGAAGAGATTATTGAGCCCTCAACCTATAAGATGACATATAGAATAACTACGACTAACGGGAATAAAGCAGACAGCGGGTCCCTTTAGGGTTGCCTTCATCTGTTGTTATATTACAACATCAAATTGAAAGTAGCAGCTACAGTTTTATAACAGTAATAACAAATAATGTTTGTGCACCTTCGAGGTTAACTACCTAGATGGACTAACCAGTCTTACTAGCCAGCTTCCCCATCAAGCATCATAGCTTTCCCCCAGTGATGATAAGCTACAGCTCCACTTCATTTAATGGAAAATTATTTCTTTGCTGATTCAATAACTACTTTTCTGCGAGACCTTTAACTTCTCAGGAGATCCCAAGCAGCCCAGCAAGAACCATGAAAGGAACTTTTCTGCCCAGTGATACTCCATTTGACCCTGGCAGAACATGGAATTTACAGGGGCCCCCGAAAACCAAGAATCTGTTTCTAAGAGAGGCAGCCTGCATGCACAATACAAAAGTGTTGTTTAAACAGATTCATCCAAATAATTTAAAAAAATATATGAATGATTAAATCACTGACCAGAAAACTGACATTTTAGGAAGGGGTAAGACCAGACAAGAGACTGTCCCAAACATATTTGCTTGACTTTCTATCAGATGAACACAGCAAAACAAGGTGAGCAGCTCTTGGATGCATTATCCAGGCTGTTGCCCAGCAGTAACACCGGCACTGACACAAGTGTCAACTTTTTCTCCTCACTTTGCCCTTTATAGCCAGGTTCTGGACAGCCATGCTACCCTAACGTGTCTTACCCATTTGCATACCTTCCCATTTTCCTCCCATTGCAAAAGGGAAGTGCTTGCAAGTTCATCAGCAATTCTTTTTCTAAGAGTCCTTTTTAAAATGCAAGATGACCAAACCTCCACCAGAACGACACACCAGGACAAAACAGGATTCCACAAAACATTCCCCTCTGCATAACTCCGTCCTTCCCCAGAGCAGATCACACCAAGGACCGGGCTGCTCCTGGCTTGCAGTAAGCTCATGGAACATGTTTTGCTGATGACAACTACTGTGTAAGGTGTAATATTTAATACCTCATAACAATGAGCTGTCAACTGTAACATGCAGCATCCTATCTCAGGGGGGAGGGAGAAAAATGCACAGCAGGGCATTCCTGGGCACTGAGCAACTAGACTGTGACACAAAAGGAGACCAGGCAAAATCCTATTTGTAATACTAATGTACAAACACAGTCAAGGTCCACGTATCACGCTGGCTTTTGCAGCATTGTTGCTTAGCCATTTTTCCCTTATTTTTGTGTGTTGACAACAAGCTCAAAATGGTAAAAAAAAAAAAAAAAAAAAAGACAGCAAAATAGCAATTGCCACAAATGTATAGTGCAAATACAGTCTCTACACCACTCATCCCTATTTTGTATAAGCAGTTTAGTTCTCAGGCACATACTAAAACAGAGGTGAACACAGCAACGTTGCATGGCAGCATCTCAGTAAACTAGCAGACAGAAACACCCCTGTGTGATGCCAGATACAATTTTCTACTCGTGATTTTGAGGTTTTTGGTTTTTTGGGTTTTTGTTGTTTGGTTTGCTTTGTTGGGGGGAGGGGTTAAGTCAAGGGTTAATACTGATGCTGACAGCAGCTACTTAAAAAATTTAGCTTCTTAGATTTAATTTACAGTGTATCCAACAGCTTAGTAGAAAATAAATTAAAATAAATTCAATGCAGAAGGTACAATTAATTGGAGAAAAATAAAATAAAACCTGCCTGGTACATAACGATAGTCTGGCTTTAAGAAAACAGTTAATTTTAGGATTTTTAAACGCACGGAAATTAGCAAATGTTTCAGTATGCTAATTTTTTTTAATTAAAAGATATTTCTGCTGTAAAAGCTCTTTCATATGCACTACTGATTCTTCATCAAACGTTAAGTTTCCAACTTAACACCAGTATAGCCGGTGGCAGCCTGAAGGTTTACCATCTGCTGCCACCCAAAGTCACGGTGGCCACCTTCAGAACATATGCATCAAAGCCCTGAGATAAGAGACCGAAGGAGTACTGCAGAAGTCAGCATAAGGGGAATCACAGACCCAGAGGCAGGCAACAGGCAAGTCACCAGGAAAAAAGAGCGCGCTGAACCATCAGTCACCCCACCAAGCACCCAGCCAAGGTCGCAGGGGACACTACTGCAAGAACTAAGAACTGCAAAATGCGCTGCTCTCCTGCAGGTGGCTTTAATATAAATGCAGCCCTCTAACATACCGCTGTTATTTGCTTTTCCAGACCTCCCTCCTTTTCTGTTTTTTCTTTCCCCCGTAAACAATATTGGTGTTTTTCCAGAATCCCTCCTTCTAGAACACGGCACAGAACATATTTGTGCTGCTTGATTTACTTGGGCAAGGTTTAACATTGATCACAATGAACACCTCAAAACATTCACTAACACAAATGTGTCTAAGTCCACTAACACAGGCTGAAAAATAGCTGTTGCCTGATCAAATAAAAAAGGAACAGAATTCCTTACTGCGGTATCAGATACCTAAAGGGTTTTTAAGATACACTATAGCTGAGGGATTACTTTAAAAGCTGCTCTATTTTGTTGTTAAATTGCTGTTCTATACCGAAGACAGCCCACATAATAGCGTGGCTAGTGGGTCACATACTGATTCTGGTCCTTACTTCCTAACAACTGCAATCTCATCAGAACAGAACCTGCAGAAAAAGTCCCACAAACTCACAGGTATCAGATGCTCACCTAGGATTTTTTCCTTGCATTTCTATCACCAGTGGGCAGGAAAATCCCGCGTTACAGGTAGTGACAGACAATAAGTAAGGCGACAAGTTGGTGACCTGATCCCAGAACAAGCACTTGGGACTTCACAAAAGCCTCAGCAGGGCGAGCAAAAGGCTGACTGCTGTGCTCAGGACACAGCGGTGGTGATGAGGCAGAAACAGGCATGCAATTCCCCCTGCTCTCCTCAGCTGTGCCGGCTGTCAAGGCTACCAGGATTAAAAGATCTGCTTAACACAGATTTATTCTTGTCACTTTTCAGATTACATCACTCAGACTCTCACTCATCTTCCTCTGTCGTTGCAAAAAGAGATTATGTTTGGCTAATATGTATGAAAAATGTGATTATTGCTTATCCTTGTACCTGTGAATATGAATTATCTTCAGTTTGCAATTATTCCTCCTTTCACACCATTATTCTAAGGAACTTAAGGTTTGTATATTCTATGACTTGCTGTAATAGTGTACTTAAAAGACAAAAGGTGCAGCTTTAAATAATGCAAATACTAAGAAAGCAGAGTATATTCAAATTTAAGTTGTTTAATACTTTCAGTTGGCTGTAACAGAAAGTTCATCTTTTTGCAAACAACACCTAGTCAATTCCTTGTCATGTTTTCAGCCAGTTTATCTTTCTAAGCACAATTATGAAACAAGAACAAATGTCTGAACTTGTTCACACTGTTTATTACAGTTCCTTCCCTCCCCCCTGCCACCTCTTCTGTACACACAGCCTCGCATTCAGGTCTCCAAGCTTGGCAATGCGCACTCAAGAGCCGAGTGAGAGAAAACATCTGCTGCGGTCAATTCAGTTTCACAACCGCAGCATTCTTTAAACTCACCTCCACATAAAGTGCTGAATATTTAAGTTTCTAATAAACACTAAATGGTCATAGCCGCTACAACATGAAATATTCACGCACAGCACACACTGCCATTAAAGAGCCCATTTCTCCTACTCTCTGCCTGAACTCCATTAAAACTAGCCATAACCTGTTCGAATTCAACTACAGGTCTGCAGATCATACATCTGAACTCCAGATTCTTTATATTAGTGCTTTTTTGTACTTTTGCTCATCAAGAAGACAAGTAGTAATCACATTTTCTGAATAATTGTTAACACTGTTTTGGTTATTCCGCACGTTTCTAAGGTCAATTCATCACAGTATATTAACATCAGTTATGACTTCTCACAGCAGCACAACAGTCACAAACATAATCTATACTCAAGATTAAGGTAATTACTTCCAGTTCTTCAGGGAAAAAAAAAAAAAAAGTTACTTAATTCCAGAATCCCCCTCAGAAAACTCCCAAAATAATGTTAGCAAGGCCCTGATGAGAGTTATTTTATTTGATAAGGTTTCAGGTTGTATAAGGACGCTTAACAAAGAGCTTGTTGAACAACAATCTCAAATGCACAGACATCCATCAAAGACTGATCACTGCAACACGGACCATGTGGCTTGATAAGAGTCTAGGGGAGGGGACAGAAAAGACATAAAAGACAGTCATTGGTTACAGAGGCATAGTTATTACTTAATGTACTCTGCTTTCAAGATGAACCTTTAAATGGAGTGAATCTAAATAACAGGGTTCTAAAGAATAAGAAATTGGGCTTGAAACAGCATTGTTAAGGTATCCAGCAGCACTGTAACAAAGTAGTTTCTTCAGGGGCCAGCTGTAGCTTCAAAGGAAAGATTTGCCTAGGGCAGAAACTCAGCACAGAATCTGCAACTCGTATTTTTAATTAGTCAAATTTTGAAAGCAAAAGTCTTTGGTACTCCAAAAAGAAGTTTTCTACTTTAAGGTACATGAACTGGTAAAACGATTGATCATTCTTGCATGGTGATAACAGTAGCTAAAATATTAAGATATTTGCCTGTTTTTGGTGCAGTACCTCTGGTAACATTAGTAAGAGCTGAGCTTGCCAATCAGCAACAGAGCTGAGAGCCCACAATATCTGCAGGACAAAAGCAACATCCAGATTTAGATTAAACCTCTATTTTCAGAAAGCCATCCACAGGTAGACTCGTCCCATAAAATACCTGCAAACACCATCTAGTTAACCTTTGGCACCGCGAAGCAAGCAAACACAGCAGCAGCAGAATTTAAGAAACGTGGTTTCCTCAAGCACCAGCACAGATCCTCTCGAGTCTATTAAAATAGTTGGATTTATACAGCCTTTGTACAAGAGCAGAAGCAAAGGGTGAGAGTTGAGGCACTGTTATGGGTGCTCTACTATGTATTTTCACAGCACTTTCAGGAATTTAATAATGCTAAAATCTCTAACTCTCACAGCTTCAGCAGAAAAGGGGTCAACACAGCAAAAAATTATTCAGGTAACAAGGAAGGTGGAAAGGCAGATAGAGAGGGAAAGATGGCACATCAGCAATAAACCAGACTAGAATTAGATGTCCAATAATTTTGTCTAGTCTAAAAAGGTTTGGAAAACCCAGCATTTCAGGTGGCAACAAGCATTTTATCTGTGAACAGGAAGCCAATTCCAAATACTTCAAGTGGCTTCAAAACAAGAACAAAGACTGGCATTACTCTAAGGCGAGGCACTGAACCTTTCAGCATTTGATGAGTGAAGGTTATCAGCTGGTTTGCTTCAGTCAGCACGGCCACAGACACCAGCCTGGGCCTCAATCAGCAGTATAAGAACAGCACAGGAAGCCACCCACCACCACGTTCCATTCAGTGTGCTTAGGCCAGTCTCGCCCAGACCTAGGCAAGACAGCAGTAAAATGTCAGTGGCTTGTCACTATTTGCACACCCATTTTTCTGCTGAAACCAGTTAAGTTACCTCCAGGTTAGAAATAGCAGAAGACTATTTTCAGGCAAAACTCTGGGTGATGCCAAATCAGCTACAGACGTGAGTCCACAAGCACAGCATCTTTGGCACCAGCCCTGAAAATCAGAATCCATTTTCAAGAATAAACACACTATGCCTCAGCAAGGATACTTGCATCAGAAACTTGCCTATCAATTTGGATTTCTCCAGACATGAGCTTCATCGAGTAAATGCAAGCAGAGAAGGAGGCAAAAAAAAGCGATGGTGAGGAATAACAGGAGATAGTGGTTTAAACCAAAGGCAGGGGCATAATTTCCAGCACACGGATACATATACACATCTTTGCTTCATTGACCACACACACTGTACGTTAGGACTTAGAGCGTGTTTTCATTTGCCTCAGGACTCGGTGAATACTTAGAAACAAGATAAAACACAAGACTAAGTGTAATAAGGATAATCTGGAAGCAGGCATGTAGGGTACAAAGACAGCTGAAGGAATATTGTTCCTTTTTCCACACAGTAATTAAACATTAACTCTGACCCCTATAATACTGTTTACACACAAGCACACAGCTGTATACACAGGCCTGTTCCCTTGGACCACTCCTCACACACATCTCCAGCGCTAAGATCTTGTATTTCTGTCATCCCTGGAACACTAATTCTCCCCAGCTCTGCCTCAAAGATCTGCGTACATTAATTTCACACCAGCGAAATGTGCTGAGAGGGATCTAGGAGATCTCACAATGCTAAGGACTCTAAAACCTTGACTCTGAGATCATGGATCTTCTCCAGTCACTGCTCCTTTTTCCTATACGAGAAAAGGCCTTTCTCAGTTCCTTTCCAACACCTCTGCAGCCTTACACTCTCAGACTAATTCATAAAGTCCACGACTGCCATAGGCATTTAGTTGGAGGCTACCAATCAAACAGGTGTTCTTTCAAAGCCGACTCTGACGTGCATACAGAGAGAAACACAGGGTAGCGTCTGCACTTAAAAAACAGAGGAAAGAAGACAAAAAGAAGTCAAGGATGAGAAATCCTTGGGTGTGACAAAAACAACCATAATGCCTAATGTATAGTAGTGCTCTGAGGAGAGGTTATCAACTTATTACAATAATACAAGCAAAGAAAAACAAAGATTTATCCCAGTAGCTAGGTCCAGTCTAACAAGAAGGGAGAAATACAGATCTTAATAAGATCAGCTAGCTTTTCTGATACAAGCTAGAAATGTATAAATTGGTCATGCATCAAGTATACCATGCACAAACCATGGACTACACGAGGAACTCAAAAGACACAAGGGAACTGGAATAGAAGAAGGAAATGAGCCTTTACAGTCTTACATTAGCCACTGTCACACTGCTGAATAATGCAACATCTTAGAAGTATTTGGTAAGGTGATAACTAATCAGCAGTATCAAAACAAAGCAGAAATTCTGGTCTCTTAATTAGGCTTGCAAAAAGATCTGTACGGTCCTTTACTGTTTACAGAGGAATATTACCCTGGGATTTTGGGTGAAATTATTTGCATGTGTCAAAAAGAAGTTTGGCTTCACTGCTGAATCTATGTCTTGGCTGGGGATGGAGAACAAACATTTGTTGTTCCTCTAACACCATTTTAAAGGATAGCTCAAAAGTGGGAATTTTTACCTTTCTGTATTTCAAATGTCCACCAGTTTATTCAACTGAAAACACATCAACTCGTCCTTATCCCAGCACTGTAACGATGATTCATTTTCAAAAAAACAGGCCTCATCCTATCTAATGCCACCAAACATGTATCCTATCCTTTAGCTCAAATATATTTTGCATGACCTTACATGAATTGCTCAGATAAAAGCCTTTTTTCTTCTACTTTTGTTATTTTAAAGTGCAGATGCATTTGAGTCATTTTCCCCTTTTGTTTCATATCCTTAAGATCCACAGCTTCAAAGACAAAATGTCAGCATGCAGTCGATTTATGACTGAACTCTTGAAGAGACACTGAAGAATTACCTTGTCAATCACCCCAAGGACTCTGAAGGCCTTCAGTTCCTCGGCAGGGCTCCTTAGGTTCCAAGAGGGCCTTGAACTTAGTGATCCTGGAGGCTAATGGAAGATATCAAAGATTACACATCAATCAGGGTGGTACTTGAAGGAAGACTGCCTGCTGAAGCAAATGCCAGGCCGAAGGAAACTAAATTTATCATAAATCAGAGAGAGTGAAGATGAAAGGAGAAGTTTTCTGTTTGTCCTTAGTGGGGGAAAAAAAAACAACTTCCCAGTAAATAAAACCAAGATAACATCGAAAACAAAATTTTAAAAAGAAAAAATAATGAGTTTTTATACTTTCTATGCTTAACAGAACCTGGCTGAATCCATTGCTGAATTCTTCACCCACCCCAATAATCAAAGCCTTACAGGTATTCCAGATACAAAATAATTCAGAGATCACTGAAGAGGAGAAAGTAAATTAGAGGCTTTTTAAGTTTGAAGAACATAAAATACAGGATTATAAACAGAATTCTCTTGTTCTCTGATGAGCTTTATGAAATCCTTTTAGTAGCAAGGTGAACAATAGAAATAATTCCTAATACTGCCTAAGAAAAAGGAAGCTAGCTACATCACAATAATCTAGAAAGTAACAAGAAAATCAGCAGATGCTAACTGTTCAAGTATTTAATACACAGAGACTTTTGTCCATGTTATACTTCGTAATTTCTCAAGGCAGACTCTAAGTTTGCATGTCAGAGGGGGGGGACGATGTTTAAAGTAGAAGTCTTTTGAGACAAAGATCAGCCCCTAAGCATCACATTTACCTCTGGCACGTTAACAAACATTTTCAGAAGTTTCTAGTTGCAAACTGAGAGAATTCATTAGAACCTTCTCTAAAAATTCAACATGCAGCTTCTACTAGAACCACAGACCAGAGTCCCTTCCACACAAATCTGACATATTCATTTGGAAATCTGTTGAACACAAAACTCTTTTTAAGCCTAGACAAGCCCCCCCATGGCTCTTCTTCTAATGCACAAAGTAAAGGAAGAGGAAGGTGAAATGCCTTGATTTTTAAATTTCTGAAAGTCAAAAGTTGTTTATCTTATTTGTCAGCATCCTGAGACATTTGTTAACAAATATGTCACAAAGGAAAACCGCTGGTAAGCAATTCTGTTGTGGATAAAATGCTTAAGTATCAGGGGAAAAAAAAGAAATTTCCCCCTAACGACCAGAAACTTGCAGAAAAACTGGAGACACTAAGCCAGGTAATTCCATTTCCTCCCCTCATTGTGTTTGCCCTCCAATATCTTCACTGTGCTATTCTCAAGGTCCAGAGCACCTCCTCATATTTCTCCCCAAAATCAGTTTCCCTTCATGTTGTCAATCACCTTATTTCCTTCCAAATTATTTCCCCAAAGCAGCTCCTATTTTAGCATTGCCTGTGAAATTCAACAGAAAGGGTCAAAAACACACATTCCAAAAGCGTGGAACATGTTCCAAAGGTGTACTACTCTACCGGGCTCTTTGTTTAAAAGAGTTTATTATTTATCTTCATTTAACTGACCAGCTTTTGTGACTTTTCTTGTCATGTAGATACTGCTAAGTACCAACAGAACTTAGAAGAAAACAGCCCAGGTTCTACAAATCATTAAAGCTTTTAGAATGAAGAAGAAAGTAATTCTGCAAGAAGTTTTTTCTCCATACCTAATTTATGTCTCACATGCTAGTAATCTACCAGGAAGGTCAAGGTGGCTTTCTTTTTCTGACTTGTATTTTAAATGTGTGCAATTTTTCTGCATTAACAAAATAGATGCTTTGAAACAGAGTTCTGCTATCTTAGAGTTTGTCATGACACTATTTCAAAAGCATTCTAAGGAATATGTTTAATGAAAGAAAATACTTCCAAATTCTCAGGACTACTGTAAAAGATTTCCACTTTAGTTACAAACTATTACTTTTTTATAACATTCCTCAATAATCATGCTTTCAAAACTTTCTCTTATGCACAACATTTCAACCATGAATTAAGTTCATACATGTCCACAGAAGTTAACAGTTGTCTAACAGTGCTACAGAATTGGACTTCTGCACCCACCATGTCCACAGAGTCTGAAGTAAAACAGTACGTATTCTTGGGTTCTTCTCTAAAATATCAACAAAGACTGTACAGTCAGTAATAGTACATACACGCTGTTCTCCATATGTGCATTCTATAGTTGCTTCTTACCTTAAAATGATTAACAATCACATTCATGTCTCTACAATTCCCAGTAGCTTTTCTATTTCTATAAGTTTCAGGCTATTTTTCTTTTTTTTTTTTCCCTTTGCTCTTTAAAGTGGTTTGGTTTTTACCACTGTGAAGTCTAACAGCTGACCCGAGAGATGGAAAGGCACCACATTCTGTTGTGAGAGCCAGTTCTAAATACTCAATTTCCAGAACTATAACAATTAAGCATTATATGTCTGCTTCTCTGAATAGAGTGAGAAACCCAAGCTCAGCAATGAGAAAAATAACTAAAGGCCAGCTTGCTTGTCAAAACTAAAAGAACAAAGAAAAAAAAAACAGGAAAGAGGCTAACAAAAAGTCAAAGACAGGTGACAGGACAAGGGGAAATGGCCTCAAGTTGTGCCAAGGGAGGTTTAGGTTGGATATCAGGAAAAACTTCTTTATAGAAAGGGTTGTTAAGCACTGGAATAGGCTCCCCAGGGAGGTGGTTGAGTCACCATCCCTGAATGTGTTTAAAAACCATTTGAATGTGGTGCTCAGGGACATGATTTAGCAGTGGACTTCGAGAGTTAGGGTAGTATGGTTAGCCTGCGGTTGGACTTGATGATCTTGAAGGTCTTTTCCAACCTGAGCCATCCTATCATTCTATGATAAGACTTAATTTGCCTTATTTCTAAAGGCATTTATATTCTAAAGAAAGTGTCAGACTACCTATATCCACTGAACTATCTGAAGAATAACTTCAACAACCTATCCAAATGGTCAGCACACTGCTCAGGTGTTCTAGGACCTTCTCTCCTGCTGTTAAGCCTTCTGTACTTGGAAACCATTTCCAGACTACACTCTGAGCTTCACAACAGAAGCCAGCTGGGGTTACCTGACTAGGGATCAGCATCCCAAGTCCTGCAGGTCCTTTCCCACCATCACCTTTTGGTTAGCCTGCACTAACTTCAAGTGGAAAAGGACAATGTGATTGTGATGCTAGCCATTTCAAAGATTGAGCAATTTGTGACCACCACATGTCTTCCAAAGACTCTAGTTTTGGAACCTACACAATGAAGCACAGCTCGTCTTAACTTCAGCATCACTGTTGGCCATTACAAGAGCCTCTCATGTTAACGTCATTGAAGGCAAGAGTTCTATCCCTAGCCTGGTGACACAAACACCATTTGACAGGAGATAATTCTACTGCTGATTCTGCAACCTTTGACAGCAGTCATCACAGAATTTCAGGATTAAAAAAGAGCACTTTCACAAACATCAGTGCAGAGCTCAGCTCTGAGCTGTGCATCAAAATGAGACCTCCCCTCACCATGCAGAGGTCAGTGTCTGATGACTTCAGTCACCATCCCTCATAGCATGGCCAAAACTTTCACTTCAGCAAAGAGATTCTTCATTTTGAAGCAGATTCTGTTGGCCTGAGATGCAAGGCTCCACATGATGGTTGTGAAACAGTTTCCAGCTCTCTTGGTCTGACAGAGCATCCTGATTCTGCACCAAGTGAAAAACACATTGCATCTCTGCATGCATCTGAACAGAGACTAGGTTAAGGTGTGCTTCAGAAGGTCCCCCGTGACCATCAATTTGAAAATGTATCTTCCATGAAGCTGAGACACAGTTGGGGTCATGTACATCTGGAATCAGAAGGTGATTGGAATGCAGAATGATCTGGAAAGCTTTGAGACTGAATTTCTATTTTTTGTTAAACCTGTATCACAGAACTATAGCAGGGTATTTTCTTTACACTTTATGCAGTCTTTATGCACATTTAATGAGAATTTTAGGACGTACAATTTCTTATAAAATAACAGCAAAGAATGAAGAATACTGTTCCTGTCTAGGCATTGAGTTTGCCTGTAATACTCAATACTAAACTGCTTTGAAAATTGAAAATATCAGACATTTTAGAGGACAACAGCTTTTGTAATGGTGCAAAAAGAGACAATTCCTAGTGTAAAACAAATGGCATAAGTGGAACTAGAAGTAGTTTCAAAGAGTGATGAAGATATACATTATAAAAATACCAAAGTTAAAAAAGACCATAGCCTGAATGTATATCTGTGCTGGGCCTCACAGTTGACAGCTATGCTAGGCTGTCACTCTGGCTAGGAGGTGGCTCCCCCAAAGCTTGCTACTCATAAGTAGGCAAAAGAGAAAAACAGCTTGAGAACCTGCAAAATGGCCTGCTGCTGCCATCACACAGTGTTCTTGAGTATTTGTTGTCAAGAAGGCTCTTGAGGCTGCCATGCTGTGCTGAAGAAGAGCAGGAAAGTGTTTGCTGAAGCATGTTTTTCTATAAGGTCTGCATGCCTGTTTACAATCTTCAGAAGGTGCCTCCACATCTCCCACTCCTACAGATCACAGCAAGGCTTTTCTCAATGTTTACAAGACCTTGTCAAGTGAGTTCCCAGTTCATGGTCAGTCACAGTTGCGTCAGTTCCCTGTGCTGCTTCTCAGCCTTAAGAAATCTTCTATCCATCCTTAAGCTCTCTGCTTGTAACCTTCTTCAACAGTGCAAAGAGTTCTTCAAATATGTCCTCTTGTGTTTCTCTCTTCACCACTTAGACTTGCCAGCAGCAGGGTGGTTGCTAAGGATGCTATCCTTGAGGGCTACGCTGTCGGCTTTTTGCTGAGGCAAGAGAAGTAGCAAACTATTATTGTTCTTTGTTTGGTTTCCATGGCATCAAAGATAATCTTTTTCTTTGCAGTTCTGAAACACCAGGCCTTTGCCTATAGAGAAATCTGGTCTTCAATGAGGCAAGAGCACGGCATTTCAGGCCATGGAAGAATAGCTTGCTTCTTTCTGCACAGGGCCCCAGGAGAAGCCCCTCTGCCTCACTGCCACTTGGTGTTCAGATGGTAAATGCATGGCTTGGGTTATGTTTACAACACATAGCCTTTTGAGACTGATTCATATGGTTCAGCATATGCCTGACAAGATTTTGGGAGTCATGAGAAGCAGAGATGTACAAGACAATAACTAAACGCACACTTCAGAGCTTACCTCTTCCCTTACTGGACATTCCTCTGGCATGGTGGATGAGAAAGAAGCAAAATGTCACACCTACGAAGGCCAGGTAAGCCTAGTTTTGAAGCTGCTGACCCTGTTCCTTGCAAGTGCACAACATAAACACAAGACTACCTATACTGGTCATGAGTGACAAAGTAGTTCTGCCTTTTAACATCAGGTGGTGAATAGAAACACTGTCTTAAACATTTTACTCTTGCTATCTAGCCAAGGCTCTTCCTCCAAGGTGCTGAAAGTTTCAGCACTCTCACATCCTATGAAGTTCCCTGCACTGAATCATGTTTCCCTTGCCAGAAGTGCACTCTGCCCATCATAACTCGGGCACTTCCAGGAGTCTGTTGCACCTGGAGGCATGACAAAACTTCACCATGCTTTTAGTAAAGGCATCACATTTATATACTAAAGCAGTGGTTCTTCGCAAACACTTCAGCATCACTCCAGCAAGGACAAAGAGTTGAGAGACCTCTTTGCTGATCCATCTGGGCAAATAAAGATTTATACAGTCTTATTTAAACATCTGCATAGGTATCCTGTCTAAGCACCAGCATTTGAACAAGAGATGGTATCAGTCAGCATGACTTAGAACAGTAGGAGATGCTACAAGTAACAGACCAGCCTCACCCCAACATGACCGAAGGCATGCTTATGGCAGTTGAGAAGCTAACTAATTACAAGTAACATGCACACTAATTTTCTAAACTATAGACTTAATTTCTATAGGAGACATGCAAAATATCCGCATGTTTCCATTAATGAATGTCTCCCACGAATCACCCTGAAGACAGATGCAGATCATTTCAGTACACTTTATCACTGCCTGCATGGGATGGAATAATTCACACACACACACACACACACACACACAAAACAAAACCATCCTATCTTGGGGACAAAAAAGGGTAAGTAGTAATTAAGGTGAAAGAATTCAGGTCTGCAAAATCTGCAAATAGCATGCAGGGAGAGTCACATTCTTCTTCTCTTAAGATTCTTTCCTGTCCCTCAGGAAAGCCAAAGTAAAGAACATGCCAATTCTTCACAGCTCCAATCACAACCTTTAAAACAATTTAGGGAAGCCCTTCTTCCAATTAATTTTCAGCTATAAACTCAGAGACAAGCTATTCTCCACTACAACCATTGTGACCCAACAACATTATCTGCCCTTGATGCCAGAAAATTACAAAAGCTCTAAGACAAAAGTCAGGCTTCCATGTTAGGAAGAGTAGCAAATAAATGGAACTAAAATACAAAGGGAAAACAGCGCCATAAGGAAGATAAAGCCTAGAAAAACATTTTTTTATCATAAAAAGGAGAGTAGAACATTCAGATTTGCCCTAGCTTGTCAGTTTAGAGTTTGAATAAGAATGACTTCCTAGTTTCATTACTTTTTTTTTTGTCTTATCCTAATTAGTTAAACTTTCTTTTGGATCTACAAAGAAGACATTTGACTTATTCAGTACAGCATAAGAGGAAATATTTCTCCAGCCCATATACAAAAACGCAACCTATTTCTTCCTCCTTTCCAACTACAATTAGTTTTTAAACTTATAAAAGGGTAAAAATAGGTTGTTCTTGGTGATTTTTTTTCCTTGTTCTGTAGTTTCCAAACATACTGAGATTTCCATTCAATATAGATTCTTCTCCACTTTCAGGGGCATCTGACCCAAAGAAAGACTACCTAGTAGGAGTTCATATTAGTCCAAAATACTAAATTGTTCAAAGTACAATTCACAGCAGCAGCAAGACTCCAAATCTCACAAAATATACCTCATTTGGAACATCCTCAAAAAAATGTACTTGAGGGCTCTCAACATAGAAAAAGTTACCCTTCAAAATCACTGTTTTTGCTTTTTTAATCTACTTATTATGCAGTAAGATTTTTATAACGCTTTACATGTTAGTAGCCATAGTTTCTTTACAGCATTTTTGGATGCGTGCAACCTAAGGAGCAATAATTTTCTGTGCTTTTTGTCCTTAATTGATACAAATGTAGAGAAATGGGAAGTCGGTAAATTTTATATTTACAACAATAGAGCAGTCATTTACATGCAGTTTCACATGAGTGCTGTAAAGATCTTAAGAAAGAATAGATAAGTCCTGATGGAAATGGTTGGGAAGGGCAAAGTCAAAATTTATTGAGGGTGTCTTGGAACAAGCTTTGTTTATCTTTTGCACAAGTACAGATAAGGGCATTTCTGCTTAAGACAGTAGGAATTACTCCTGAAAGTCTGCACAAATAAAGAAGCTACTGATCACTCAAGAACAACCAGGAGAGACATCTGAAGAAAGCAAAAAGAACTTTAGCTCAATTACATATTTATTTCCAACCTCCTCCATCCCCCCCAGCTCCACAAGCTTAACTCAGTTGCGATATATCCTTACAAACTAGGCTAAAGAAACCAACAGACTTTCTGTTACAACCAGGAGTAAGTAATATTTTCACTGAAAAGTCAAAAGAAATGTTCTAGTGGTGGATTCCGGGTTTTTGTTTTAACTTGAAATTCTTTAGCATGGTTGAAATGTCCACCTCATCAACTGTGGAGCAGAAGGAAAGTATGCTAAATCAATGATTCAACGTCTATAATGAAATGAAACCAACAAGAATCAGAAAATAAGAGGAACTTAGTAGAAACATAATATCAGAATACTCCTCAGGCCTCCTGAAAGAGATAAATTGCGAAGTTTTTGATCCTCAAGCTTGAATATGCTTTGCTACAAAACAGAACAATTTAATTATACAAAAAAATTAAAAAAAAATAAAAAATAAAAAAACTAAAGCCTACCATAGAAACAGATGCATCTTCAGAGGATTTATGGTAGAGACTGGAAATTTTTTCAGCTCGCATAAGGTATTCTGCAGTCTTCCTTTTCACCGCTTCTCGACGAGTTGGACTTGATTCACCTCAAAGGAAAAAAAGGTTATTTTTTCTACACAGAGAGAGGTGCTAAGTAATCAAAGCACACGACTGCTTTGATTCTACCTTTTTGATTTACTTTGGGTTATTAGTAATCAAAACCATAAATACGCATCTCATAAAATGCAAGTACTACAATATCAGAGTTCTAAAAAAAATATATTTAAACCTTGTAATAGACTATGGTAAATAAAAGCTCTTACCTAATTTTTCTGTGATCTGGTAGAAGTTCCTGTTGTAACTCAAACTGAAACAAACCACCAATCTGCACACTGTACCCTCAAAAAGCTCAATTACAGAAAACAAGATAAGAGCTTACAAAGAAACAATAGAAAAATTTTTGGAGTTGTTTTCCTCCCCCCTATGTTTCTAACGTGGGATTCCTTAAGTATAAAGGGAATACAGAAATGCTATCAATACTCAGATGACAACGTGAGAGACGTCAAGAACTATTGCTCACAACGTTCTGATGCTTGCTGCTCTTTTGCTGTTGGCTTGGAGTGATGCAGTAAGAAAGAAAAAAACACTTATATCAACTATTTCAATTTCCAGATGGCAGAATATTCATTGTGTTATGCCTAATCTATCCAAACTCTTGCAAGAGGTGAAATTGCTGTGGTAACGCACAAAATCTATGTTCACTCTAAATCATTATGTTCAGGCACTCTCATCACAAGCAGTGTATTGTTATAAGAGACTTGATTTTTAACGGATAAAAAGCAAGTCAACTACCAAGCAAAAAGACAGTGCACCATAATTGCTATAGCAGAAAATTAAAAATACTGTGGTTGCTGAAATACTGAAATGGCTGCAGACAACTGTCACGTAAGTTCTCAGAGTAACAGCAGAAATTTCATTTGGCCATGAAAGATGCTTCCAGCCATAACTGATGCTATCCAAAGCTTGCAGAAACACAGCCTTGGCTACAGAGGGCTTTAGAATCACCAGGTGCAAGTCAGCACCTTTCACCAACTGATCCTCAAACAGGGCAAGGAACTGCAAGGTTATCAAACAGCTACTCAAGATAAAAGACAAGGCAAGGAACAGGAGAGGTAATAAATTAAACATGCAAACACACAAACCCTGACAAACAGCAGATAGCAAAGAATAACAATGACTAGAACTCATAAGAAAGTGATCAGTGGGCTATTTGACATGCCCACTGAGTGTAACCTTGAAGAAGTTCAACCAGAAACTTGGTGACTGATAAGAAAGGAACTGGATTATTGTGGGCTATTAAGAACAAGTCTCATAAAAAAGCAAAATTATTACAGGATGTCTAAGGGAGACCAAGGAAGAACTTACTGAGTAAAAGCTTGTATGCAAACCTTAATATGGAATGTTTTACAGGAAGGACTGCGGGAAGGTTTAAGCCTCATTAAGAGATGTTTAGGGTCAGGATTAAAGGTGAAGGACAAGGTAGGGTCCCAGGGAACAAGTGTGAGAAAACAGGCATGGGAGTTACATCACTTGATTGTGTGTAAGTAGGCTGCTGGTCAGCATGACTGTCTGAGATCCTGTATGTGACCATCATCGTCTTACCTTCTCATTCAACTCTATTCTTCCTCATTTTCTGCACGTGTGTGTTCATTGCTCTCTGTGCATATGATGTACTACCAACCTTCACACAAGACTAACAGACAAGTTGGCTGAGAGCTAGACCACAGGCCTCGGCTCAGCTAGCAGAGAAACCTGCCCAGTAAGTCTTTCCCGGAACAGCAATAGTTCAAAAGAAATTGAGCTGTTCACTTTGTCTGTGGTTACATAGGTGCCAATAAAGGCAATGTTCTCTGCCTGTGTCCATCTGTCTGTAGTCAACCACATGCATACAGAGTATGTAGTCACATGCAAAAGCCTCTCAGAAATTTGCACTCAGCAGCACAACTAGCAGGACCCAAAGGAGAGGTGAGCTGCCTACACTGATCTCAAGCAGGTCAGGACAGCAGGAGTCACTCTCATCCTTCAGTCAGACGGACCTGGTTAGCTTTAACATCTGACTCCTTCATAAAGGATGAGAAGGTTGTTTGACTGCTCATTTCTCTCAAAACATTTTCAAGGCAGGAGAGAATAATGAAAAACTAAGAAGTAGGTTTCTAAAGAAAGTTCATAGAGAATTCCTCTACTATAGAAACTCTGAGTTGTTATCTCCCTTCTGCCCCATACAAGAAGAAACGAGTCACAGAATGGTTTGGATTGGAAGGGACCTTAAAAAGTCTATCCAGTTCCAAATCCCCTGCAATGGACAGGGTCACCTCCCACTAGACCGAGCTGCCCAGGGCCCCATCCAACCCAGCTGTGAACACCTCCAGTGATGGGGCATGCACAGCTTCTCCAGGCAACCTGTTCCAGTGTCTCACTGCCCTCTGAGTAAAGAATTTCCTCTTTATATCTCATCTAAATCTACCCTCTTTGAGTTTAAAGCCATTATCCCTTGTCCTTTCATAAAGAGTTCTTCCTCATCTTCCCCGGAGGTACTGGAAGGCTGTTATAATGTCTCCCCAGAGCATTCTCTTCCCCAGTCTGAACAATCACAGATCTCTCAGCCTGACTCCATAGGAGAGGTGCTCCAGCCCTCTGATCACCTTCGTGGTCTCCTCTGGACCCACTTTAACAGTCCCATATCCTTCCTGTGCTAGGGGCCACAGAGCTGAATACTGTACTCCAGATGAAATCATTGGTCTTGCTTCAAATAATACTTTGACTAAGAAAGTGAACAAGGCAGAGGGTCTTTATCACATTGTTTTTGTTCTACTAGTCATTTTGACCCTGTAAAATTAAAGATCCCCCCTCACTTTCATGTCATGACTACCAACTACCTCAAGGTGCAGAACTGCCACACAGACTCTATCAAGAATACAGCAGAAGAGACTTACGTTCTACTCCAAGCTCTGCTGAAAGTCATCTATTGTAGCTATTATTATCCATCTCCCAGCAGGGTGGAAAAGTGATTGTTAACTCATTGGATAGAGATACAGAGCCTTTCTCCATAAATACCTTGGACAGCATGTGGTTCAGGAGGAAGCCGGACAGTCAGAAATTCAGTGCACTTTTAGGTTACAATGTTATGGATACGCACCAATTTCTGAGTTAATTCCTCTCACTCTAAAGCAAGAGCAAACTCAGGCCCAGCTCCTCTCATATCAGCTTCCACTGGGTAGTACTATTCTGGTGGAGTTCTCTTAGATCAGACTACCAGTATTATTCCCATCTAGAAGAAAAAATAAAATTCAACTGTTTGAGCTTGGGTTTGGCTGTAACAGCATGGAATAGGCACACGAGGTTTTGTTCATTCTTAAATAAATGTGTTGCAATTTCTTGAAATATGACTAACACTGCTGAGTTCACCTTTAATCTTAGAGCACCATAAAACTTTCTTACGAGCACTGGCGATGGCCAACATTATTAAAGACACACAAAAGCATTAGTTGCTCAGGGAAAACAAATCATCCACATGGCAACATTAAACTCTTCAGCCAGAATTTTCTTCAAACAAACTGGTAGAAAACTGCTAGGCTAGTGTCTAAGGCTATCATAAAAGTCAAGCTTACTGCTTAATTGTTAGTTATGTGTATTTAGTTTGGATGTTTATTGCCTTTTTTCAATGCTTCAGTAATTTTACAGTAATTAACGCAAACAAGATGGGCTGTCCCCTTAGAGCTGTCTTTGTTCTCCCTACTTTCACAAGACATTAATTTCAGTTTTCCTTCTAGTTTTCCTTCCTGACTAATTTGTTAAAAACATTCACAAACTGTTCAGTCATTAAAATCTTCAGCCATAAAAGGGGGTGCAGATTCACAAACTCGACAAGTCCTTGTATCTTATTCATGATCAAGATCATTATCAGTTCCATCCCTAGGAACACTGTAATAAGGTGTATGTTTGAGTGGGAGTAGGAGAACTGGATTTATAGGAGTAGGATTTTTATTTACATTAGTGTAACAATGCAAATGAAAAAAAAAAAAAAGCTATATTCCAACGCAATTTCCCATTCAGCCAGTCAATACTTTACAGAAATTTGTAAAGAAATTGAGGATATGAATTCTAAAAGAGTACGTAAAATATTACTTTAGAAGTCTTAACACAGGGTGATGAGTAAAAATAAAAATCTCATTAAACTAAAAATACTCTACCATTTATGCCAAATTTCAAGTTACTGAATGCTTCACTTAAAATCAAATAAAGCATTAAAATACAACGCTAGGAAAAAATCCCTATCTTTGATAGATGCTTCAGCTGTGAGACAGACCATGCATATTTTTTCAAAACAGTAATATTGCATTTTGCTGTAACAGTTTTTAAAGTGAAACAAATGCACTTTCTTCAAAGAACCAACAAATTTATTTCTAGTGAAGACCTTTTGATTTTAACACTGTGTGAACACACTGAGTTCCTATTTTCATTCTGCGGTTAGCCTGCAATAATCTAAAGAGGTATCTCTCTTTAATTACAATTTGTAACTTGAAAGGCATTTTTCTTTAAATGGCAGCAAACAGGAAATGTTTAAACTGTGTCAAAGCCTTTGATGAATCTTTACAACTGCTCATAAAAGATCATCCTGCTTAAAATAATATTGATTTTTCATTTATTTTCCTAGATACTAGAAGATTTATGTTTCATCTGATCAGGATCAAAGCTTTTCCCCGCTCCTGATCACTGGGATTAAATCAGCAATGTCATTTTACATGTTTAAAAACTACGCTGCTAAAGCACAATATAAAGTGTAGCGATGCTGATCACAGAGACCTGAATAAAAACCCCCTCAAGATTCCTCGTCTCTCTCCCTCTGCATTTGCTACGGAGCAGCTGTGCCTCACACAGATTCACATGAATGAAAATATTAAGGCGAGAAACCACCCACTTAGTTTATTTTCCATATGACTTTCCTGTAATTATTTTGTAAACTGTTCACACAACAATATATAAAAACATCTGCAAAAACAGGTAATTAATGTGTCAAGCCAAACTAATGCATTTTTTATGGTGTCCATGCTTCGTCAACTGTAATTATAACTCTTTTTAAGCAAATGATGATGTGTTTGTTGCAATGTGCAAGTGGTTATTTTAGATGCTCTGTTTACTATTACTGCAAACAGAATATAAAAACTCTACAGCTACTTTGTTGCACATATAAGCCTTCATCTACACAAGCGCAAGCAGGCTGCTCCCTCATTTTCCAAAGGCTTTGCCTATTTCAAAGAAATAAAAATATCTTAAAATGAAAATTGGCTTTGGAAAGGCTGACCGGGCCACCCGCTGACCAAACTAACAGTAGCCAGGACATTAGGACACCAGCCAACAAATTAAAATTTGTTCTTTAATTTTTATTTCTAAGGACAGCTCAGCTATAATATACTTACAAAAACAGACATTCCTAACAACATTCAAATGATCTTGAGGGTTTGACAGAGGAAAACGACAAATATCAGAATAATTGTGCCACCAAGTTCATCTGTGACTTGCAGGCTTGTTTTCCTACAGAACATTGATCTGAATGCAAAATACAGAGAAGCAACATTTCCCCCGAATACGCACCCTGCGGTAGCATATGGGAAGCAAGCAATATTACAAGCAGCTTTCTTGCTCAGAAGAGTATGTACCTTTGAATGATCGGCTAATGTAATGGTGAAGTGTTGGGTGTTAAGGTGAGCTAGCTGTTTTTCTCAGGTATCAGGTCTTCTATGATACTATCACGTAGGTAAATACCTTACGTTCAGGTGTCAGGAAAAAAAAAAAAGCTATGGAGGGGGGGTTATACCTTATAAACACAAAGTAAAAAATAAAACTATCTGGGAGATATCAAGAGGTGGTGCATGCCCCGTCCCTGGAGACATCCACAGCCAGGCTGGGAGGGCTCTGAGCATCTGACTGAGATGTAGGTGTCCCTGTTCTTTGCAGGGGAGTTATACTGGCTGACCTTTAAAGGTCCCTTCCAATTCAAATGAGACTGCGATTAGGATCGTGGAGAAACCTGTCCCTTTTTTCCCCCCAAATAATCTAGGGTACTAACAGAGCACATCATGGATGAGCAGAAGCGCTCTCAAACTTGCTCTGGTCATTAACTAGTCTTCTCCACAGATCCAGGAGAGATGCTTATCGTACAGGACAGTAACAAACAAAAATAGCACTGCACATTACTTGCC
Source organism: Numida meleagris (assembly GCF_002078875.1). Classification (NCBI taxonomy): domain Eukaryota; kingdom Metazoa; phylum Chordata; class Aves; order Galliformes; family Numididae; genus Numida; species Numida meleagris. The sequence goes on from NC_034411.1 coordinate 21,538,116, forward strand.
ATTAATGTATACAAAATCACACATCTAGTGAATCACAGTACAAAATACCCACCCAGGAATTCTAGATATTCCTTCCATCCCATCTGACCTCCTCCAAACCACTCCCCACCACGATCAGCACGTTCCCTAACTAACCAGCTGCTTGACTAGGATGTGCATATTTCCACAGAAGAGGTAAAAAGTTAGCATCACTTGTCCCGGTTCTTTGTAACCTCCATATTCCAAATCTTTTCTCAGACTTACTAAAAATACATGTGGGCAGCCTTTGTTTAAGAGGGTATCAGAAGCTATTTGCTCCAGGAAGGAATGTCCTCTCGCAGGCTACAAGGAACTTGTGGGAGACTGCCTGTTGTGCTAACCCCAAACTCGATGTACTTAACAATTTAAACGGTAAAACTTTCTCTAAATACTGAAATCTTCAATGAAACATTTATAATTGCCAAATCTAATAGCTATAATACCATTTTTTATTTTTAAAAGTTTCTTTATCTTCTTCACAGTCTTCCTGCACATATCACCCAGCTGGATCGCTGAATTTTTCAAAGAATTGCTCTCTATAAAAATGCAAGGGAGTAAGCCTTAAAAGATTTATTTCTTCTCACAATGAAAAGAGGTTTAGCAGCACCTTCCTTATTAGTGGGTAGCCCAGCTGTTATTTTTGCCTAATTGGTTCAAGAGGACCTCTGTTCTTCTTAGGGCAAACACTTCTTACATCATGTGAAGCCGACTCCTTTGTCCATATTAGCCAAACAAAAGCTCAGGCACACTGTAAGTGACAATGCAAGTCATAATCCAGCACAGATTTGTGACCGCTTTGGACACACTTTCATAACCCCAACATTTATTTCAGGAACGGGAAGAGCTGCGGATTTAGGAACAAGTCTCCAAACTTTCACAGGAGAGTAGGTAACCTTTAATTTTCAAACCATTACTTATGTGAAGTGTGGCAGGTGCTGGCGTAGACAGACACCTCAGCATCAAGAAAAGACGCTATAGATTTTAGCAGCAGGTGGCAATTCGGATTTGCAGAATAAGCCCACTGGCACATCATCTCCAGTATGCTATATATTAAATTCATGGTGACTTATTTTGGGGTGGTGGCTAAATTCCACTGCTGAAAAAAAAATATGGTAAATATTAAAAAATAATAAATAAATCCAAAGTTAAACCTAATATGGTAAAAAACAGTTTGAAGTGATTTTTTCCTTTTTTTTTTTTAATCATTTTGAATGAGTCAAAAGAAGGTAGGATGCCCCACATTTATCAGACTTATTCTTTCTCCCTTTCTGAAGACACAGGACAGCACTCTATTGTCCTGCAAAACCTCACAAGCAGAAGCACAACTGTGTGAGTGAACACATAAGAATTCTTCTTCCAATTTTCTGGTATGCTCTGTACATTTTGTACGTTTTCCTAATTGTACATTGCTCAAGACACTTACAGATCTTCACTCCCTGTGAGGTTACCAATTACATTTGCTGTCACAAATGTAAGGTTACACGCCAGTGATGTGAATAATTAGGTAAACACCTCTCTGGAAAGAAAAAAATTGGCATATGTGCAAAAGTTAAGATTACTCAGAATAATGGTGTGGACAAAATGTGTTTGAATGACCGGTCACCAGGAGACAGCAACACTCAACATCATGAAAAAGTAACTTTCCGGAAATGCTAACCAACAAACACTTGTTTATTCATACAATCTCATGTTAAATATACAAGATGGTAGCTTTCCCCCACGCACGTGTGACTAACTGGTAAAAAAAACTAAAAGGAATGGTCATACAGTGCTATAGGGCAGAAAAGCTTAATTTCCCGTCCATGTGCTAAAACTTTCAGTCTTGGGCTGCAAGGCATTTCACTAAAGTAAGACCTCACAACATGAAAAACAACCTTGAACACTTTCCTGTGAAAGTGCATAAGAATGAGGAAAACAAACTCGTAACCGCTGTAAGACAGAAGGATAAGCAAAGGCATCCTAGCACAGATGGGGAAACAAAATGGTGACAGCAGCAGCTCCTCCAACACAAGGATCACAGAAAAGAGAAAGCACTCTGACAGCCACAGCAGTGAAAGAATTTACACAGACCACCGCCATGAAAGAGAGGAAAAGATTTTTAAACTTCTCCATGCTCTTCTTTCTTAACTAAAAAAAAAAAAAAACTGGTTCTTAATTCACCTACACAGCCTGAGACATTTAATTCTGCAGTCAGGGACTTCAGTTTTTCTCACCTGGACAGAAGCAGTACCTAGTCACCTAGGTCAGTCTGTTCTGTTTACATTGCACTGGAAGAAGCATGGCAACCAGCAGGGGTCTTCTGATAGGAGGTAAAGAACACCACAAAGCACAAGTGAAAGATGAACACACATAGCTGTAGCTAAGTGCTGGCTAACAGCAGTCCAGACAAAAGGCTTTGCAGGCAGGAAGAAGTGTCTGTCAGAGAGGCCGAGCACGAGCAGCAACCTGGTGAGGAACTGCCATGAGGACAAACTCAAAAATCTTGGAAAGGTTGGATCAACACCAAGCCAACGCTGCGAGCTGTCCCCCGAAAGAGGGAAGAAAGCACAGATGTTTATGTTCCACCCTGTCACATACTTATTCACTCTATTACAACCAAACGCTATGGGACCACATTCAAAGTCACCCCTGCAACATGTCCTATACGTTGGCTTAGTTAGCACCACAGTTTACCCATACACGTATTGTACGGGTACCAACCTGCAGAAGGTACTAAACCCCAGATCTTTATCAGCATTTTGTGCAGCGAAGTCTTGAAGTTTAAATGGAACTTTGCCCTGAGTACTCCTTTACACAGCTGAATCTAGTTGTATTTACATACTTGTCATGGTTTTGTGATTTTCGGTCATTGGTACTCCACATCATAACATCATGTAGTGAATGTACCTGGTTCTCAGAAGAGAAGGGCTACTACATTCCCCACGGCACTTTGCTCCTCTGTTACCATTTTCCAGCCGGAGGGAAAAGATAAACGCTCACAGTATAAAAACTTGCAGATCACGAGACCTCGTCCCTTTTTCTGCCCGTCTCTCGTCTTGGCAGCACCTCGCTCTCCAGCCGTCTTATCGTCGGTAGTAGAGTAAGGCCTACCTTGATTTTGGGACGTTCTCTCTCTCTGTATTGGATTTATCAGCTTAAATTGTAATTATATTGTATTATAGTGTGTTGTTTTGCATTCCAATATTTTATTTAGTAAATTAGTTTGTTTCTCCTCAGATTGTTGCCGCTGTTCTTTGCTCTCGGGGCTATCTCCTTACCCTTTTCCCCTTTTCCCTTTTCCTGGGGCGTGGACCCATGGATCCCCCATCCCCTTCGTCACGGAACCGGGCCGAACGCCCGTAAACCGTTGACAATACTAGACTTCACCATTCTTTACTAGCAGATGCCATATTTTACTGCTTAGCCATGATGGCGTGTCTAAACCCAGTATGTGTGCATACAGAATGACTTCACTCAGGGTGATCTATCCAACATCTGCCCTGCAGTTACAAATCCTATAGCACTAATCTGCTCTGAAGCTCTATATGGTCTGCAGCAGGCTCGGAAGTCAGCACATTTCAGTTATGAACAGCTCATGGCCCATATTAGCAAGAATTTCAACATCACTGAAAGCACACTGGGATTAGATGACTTTTTTTTAAGCAAACCACAATATTTTCAATATTCCTTCTTAATCCAGCTGCTGATCAGAAGACAAGTCCTGCTACAAACAGCTAGGCTGTTTTAGAACAAAAGCTGTGATGTCAAGAGATAACACTTCGCATTGTTGCTTAGAAAGTTAAATCCAAATGGTCCCATAGCATCCTTACAGTCCACTAGTATATAACAGCTTCTCAGCTCCTTTGGAAGGAACTGGGGCAGGAAGTTCTTGTCTTGACTGGTTCTGTGCTCAGTGGAAGTGTAAAGTAAAAACAAGGAATAAGGTGACAGTCATGATGCACCATCTGAGCACAGAGGTCTTAGATCAGCTGAGGGAAAACCCCAATTCTGCCAGTAATGCTGCCATTAACCTTTCCCTGCAGAGCCCAGCACAACTCTCCTTCCCTGCATATATCAACATCTCACAGCCAAAGGTGTCCTGATGGGTCATTACCTCCTGGGCTCTGTCTTACAAAAATTAACTGTTCTTCATCTCTTCAACAGGATCTCAAAAATATAGAACATTAGCATAAATAGTCCTGCAATTGGAATGTAAAAATCCGCATTTTAATTTGCCTGATGCCAACAAACACACCCTGACACCTCTCAAAAAACAGGTCTATTGTTTCCTCTAAGACATTGCTCTCATCTGGCACAACCACTACATAGCTCAAAAACTGCATAGATTGTCACTCTCAACAAGAAACACTACTCCTAGGACTTTACAAGTTAAAGGAACATAACATAGCTACTTGCTTAGTAACAGTAGTTGGTTTCATCAGTATTATTCAACAAACAAGCAAAGGTTCTTTTTAATCTGGAAGTCAGAAGCATGCTCATGGAACAGCCATGGCTTTTCTCCTCTTTTCATAAAGCACTGTCTTTCTGGCATTCTGTCAGTCATGCTCCTGTTTACATTCCTGGCTCCATCACAAGTTCAGATCATAGCCCATCGTAATCCCAGTAATTAGAAACAAGTCAGTTTGTTTTCAGTATATGCAGAAATATCACCTAGTTGTCCAAAGTATTCCCAGTATTTCACTGTATATGCATTTCTGGGTTAAAAGTCAAAGTCATTGTATCAAGGTTCCAGTAATTTGTGTAATTTTTGTTCCAGCTCTGTTTGCTGGATAAACATGAAAATAGCGTAGAGCAGTGAGAAATCGACATTTGCAGCCTGCTTTCAAAGACACCAACAGCTTATCTAGAAGCTGTAGATAACCAGCACAAAATACAAATACCTGGGAAACAGGCTTTGCTTGTGGCTGCAAAGCTGACTTACGTACCATGTAGTTCATGCAACAAGGCCCACGCTGCCTACCTGAACCAGCCCCCTACAGTAAATAAATATTGTGTTCAGCCACAGCTGCTACACACAAGAACACAAATGCCCCAGATCTATGACAAAGTAAATGGATCATACACCTTCAGATGTTAATATGTAACAAAGAGCCAGGTATGTAACAGGCTAGGAATGAACGTTTGTTTTCTAAGCCACTGGGAACAGAGTCTGTACCTTTCTACACAAACTAGACCAATCGCATTGCTGTGGTTCTGTTCTTGCTCCATCACGTGCTTGAAGTGATGGAAATGCAGCAACATGCAATAGCATTAACTATGTTTTTACAGCCAAGATCCATAATGGATACAATTGGAGAATGGTTGAAGAAAGAGAAATAATTCACACCAGCAGGAGCAGGACTCCCTTCTTTAATCCAAAAATCCTCTTCCGTAATTTCAGCCTCCTAACCAATTTTTTTCCTAACATAAATCATGTTCTGCATCGAAGTCCAGAGAGCACTAACTTTGTATAAAACACAGCTGACTTCCAGCCTAGAAGTCGGTGGCTTGCGATCAATGAGTGCATTTTTTCCATCACTGGGCCTGAAGCAACGCATTGACCTCAAAGTGTTCTGACATGCTAATAAAACAAATGAGCAGCTACAATTGTGAACTTAAGTTTCTATTAATTAATCTATTTATTTTCTAGTAAAGTTAAAAAAAAGTATGAAAATTTGAATTTCTCAAGCAAGTCAGGAGCATGACACTCACTCCTGACCTGAATTTCTGAAGGTTTCAGCTTCTGGAGAAGTGCTCAACCAGCCTACACAACCCTTACAGACCGGCTTTGCAACAGCACCAAAATCCTGCACACAGCAGAACCCAGAAAACACAAAAGGGGATCAGAATCTCTGCGTATTTTGAGGAAAAAGGAAATGATGGCAGTCATTCCCTCTATGTGGATGTGAGGGAGCTCTGGCAGCAATCAAATGGGAAGTTATAAGAAGTGCAGGCAGCTGAGGGGCAGCCGAGCCCTCAGATTGCCATTCCAGTAATTTGTTCTCCTTTCCACTGGCAAATATGCTTAGCATTGAATGCATACATGGAAGGATTCTGTACTAGAAGTCCACAAGAGACTAGCAGAGGAAAATACATATACAACTTGCACAGTATAACCAACAGCACTAATTCTGAGAGTATACATTGTTGAAAGTGAAGTCAAGGTGGACGCTCCTTCGGCATAAGTCTGTGCAACACCTTGTCTCACCCAGCAGCAGCGCACCAACTCAGAGAGCTGAGGTCATCGGGAGCGTGACAGACAAGCTGCCCCAGCTGCCTTTATGGAAGCCAGCTACTCCAAACTACACAATAAGTCTATAAACTCACAGTAATAAACTTACTCATACATGATTTTGAAGAGGCAGACTTAAGAATTATGAACTTCTTGCGCCAAGCCTAAAGGAGCGGCTGGCAACAGACAGATCTTTATCTTTTAGATACGCCTAATCAGTGTATGGAGGCATTTCACTTCCACAGTAATTCTCAGAAAAGTTTCAAACACAGGGCATGGATGATGCTTCTTTTTTCCCCTGGTACATTGGTTACATTCTCTGATTATAATTTTAAAGTGTCCATTTCTATTTTCTTGGTGCCACCATGTGGCAGAAGTATGTATTGCCATTTTACATGCAAAAGCCACCTCCAGTCCATTCTAAAGAATGGCTACATCTGCAATGTCTGTTCTGAAAGGTTCAGTCACTTCAGATTTGTGTGTAAGTGTAAATGAATGTTATGTTTCACTTTCAGAAAATACAAAGGCTAATTCAGACAAAAAAGGAAAAAAATATTAAATGGCAAAAGACTAGAGGCATATGGCAACAGCTGCACCACCCTATCTTTGAAACGTTATCATCCACATGAAATACATAACCAGAGGTATTTAAGTTGCTAAAATGACAAAGATAGTGTTTTTTTAATTGCAATATACAGTGAATATACACAAATCAGTGTTAAACATACCACTCTCAAATTAAATGTATGAGAGCTAACTCCTGGGTTGGGTTTTTATGTTGTATTAGTTTTTTTCTGTTTTTTTTTTTTTTAAACTGTCTTCATAGATGCTTAAGAAGCACACTTTCTTAGGAAAGGCATTATACAGACGACAGAGTCTCCTTGCCAGCTTGCAGAAGCTCTAAAAAGAGAACACAAGATGAACTGGACTCACACAAACCTAAGCTAAGTACCCAGCAGAGGATGACCATCAACTACCCTTCCATCTCCACAGCCCCGCAGAGTGACACAGAGAAAAGAGAAAGATAAGATGACTACCTAGAACCAGTCTGTACACATTTCTGCTCCCAAGGGATAAGAAAAAGCAATTCACTCCCGTTTATTGTCCCCCTTGTGTAGTCTTAGCACAATGCCTAAGGCAGCACAGAAAAAGTTGCAAGTGCTGGCTACAACACATCTCTCCAGCCATCAGGAACAGAACCACCACACGCAGAGTTATCGTCACTATATGTTTACTGATAACTCCCTCTATACTGAGTGGAATCAGCAAAACAGGACAGAATTCTATCATGCGTTTCAAAGACTCCTTGATTTTTATCCTAGTTTGGAAAAAGCATGGATATCAGTGGCCAAAAGAACTAGCAGTCTTCTGAGTTAGCTAGATGAGTCGCTAGAAGAAGCTGCAAAGGAGAACTTAGAGGAAACGCTAGCAAATGTAAGTAAAGAGCTCAACCCACTTCAGCTGAGCAAGTTACTGGCAGTGCACACAAGTACAGGCTTTCACAACTTCACGGTAAACATTACCATCAGGATTATTATGGATTCGTAGCCAACACATTTAACCACTGCCACAACTCAATGCGCATGTACAGCCCAACCTATGTGTGATAGCCTGACTTGTGTCAGCACTGTAAAAATTTGCAAGAGTCTAATAAAGGTTACTGAAGTTGAAACTTGAACCAATGGTTTGAAACTGCATTGTGGCAGCCTTTCGTAACAGCTGTAAGAGTGAAACGGTTATGACAAAACAAAGTAATCTCCAGAAGACCATAACAGAGTGGCACAAAGGTCTATAAAAATAGTGTATTAGTAAAGAGGAGCTGGGCTCTAACAGGACTGTCAGCACATTCACCATCAAGAATGGAAAGCATTTTGATAACATGGGCAAGACACAACAAGCAACAAAGCAGCAACACTACTGACACCACTGGGACAGCAAAAGACAGAGGTGATTCACTTTTGCCTAGAAGTTAACTGACATTTCATGCAAAGTCTGTGCAGATATCCTGGTGCACACCCCTCGCCTTCATCATTAACTTATCCATTATTTTCTGCTAGCCCCTGTTAAAGCAGCTCAGTAGGTTAAGTTCCATTCCTACAACTGTTCACAGGGCTTAGACTACTGCTGAGCATTGTACCGAGATGCAGCGCAGGCTTCTACTTGTATATGCTTTAGTACATTAGCATTTAAGTTCAGCTCTGGAGCAGCAGAATGTTCGTGCGTTGTATGCTGTTAAACAATGCCACAATTCTAATCTTACTCATTTGATCTGTGTCAAACAGAAGCACAATACACAGACCTTGAATTCACTCCAGAAAAGAACAAATCTCTTCCTGTGGTCATTTTATGCTGTCGTTGGACAAAATGCAAATACATGAGGTTATCCCTCTAGATTCTCAAGAACTAGAGATGGAAAGGGATAAAACTGTTCCTTGGCTGACAGGGTGCAAGGAGACTCTACAGAAGTTTACATGGAGTTGCACTTCATCAGCTAACAACAGTTTCTGCAGATATATTGACACATCAAAGAGTCTTCCGAAAAAAATCCCGTTCTCCTCCAGCAGTGTAAGCATGTAAATTTTTATGCATCTTTTAGCTAGAAAAAGGAGAACAGTTAAGTGAAAGCAGCAAGAGGCTGTGAGCCAAGAATACTTCTAATCCTGTTGTGATTGAGAAGTTAACCTGAGTCTGCCTCTCCCCATGCGTAAAATGGGGATAATTAATCCTCACTTAACCATGTAAATTAAATAATGTTTCAACAGTGCTGCAAGTGCCACATATTAATTAATGCCTAGGTAATAAAAAGGAAAGAGACAAAAGTGGAGCACTTCTCTACTTGCAGGTAAGTCAAAGGTTGTGCTGCAATTTTAAATAGGAGATACTTGGCACTTGGAAGATTAGACCCCAATTTATCATTCAAGTCTTAAAGAGAAAGACTTTTCTCTCTGTCTTGCGTGCACAGCAGCTATCAAGCAGACAAAAGCCAGGCACACATCATTCTGCATTTCACATCACCTCTTTGCAACATAATAAGCAGATGTAATGAAGGAAATGCCACAATCAAATACCCATAACCAAAGGTAAGACAAACAGAGTGGGAAGATCCATACCTTGAACACCTTCCAGAAGTAAATCAACACCCTTTCTATAAAAGCTGAAGGCAGCTTCATAGTCTTCTTCTTCCTCCTTTTTCAAGGCTAGCTTTATCAACTCGCCTGCTTTCTCCAAGTAATCTTGTTTGCCAGGCTTGGGTTTTAAGCTCCCAGTAAACAGACCATGGCTCTCCCTCTCTCCTTCAGGTTTGCTCCACTCCTGCTCAGATGCCACCGTGCTTTGTACTGGGGGCTCAGAAGCAAGGCAAAGGCCAACAGCTCTACTGGGAGAACTGTGGTTGGATGCCATTCCATCATCTAATTCAGCAAGAGAGTCTATATCAACTGTCAGAGAGATCAGGTCACTGTCACTGGAGAAGCCTGAAAGCATGATAAGACAGACATTTGTTACTCTACATTTCTTATATACCACAGAAACGTTCAAAATTCTTTATCGCATCCAAATATTTTTAGCTTTCTTTTCACCTTTCCACCCTCCTAAGACTTTGAGCACAAGAATTCTCCAACTTAAAAATGGCTTTTGAGTAACCAGAAAAATATGTTTTTCAAAAGTTAGCTACAAACTCTGCAAAGCAACTCTTCCTCATTTTAATACTGAGAATGAAGAGACAAACATCTAACACCCAGCTTTATCCTTCAAAGCCTGCTCACTGTTGGGCCCCAGGAAACTAAGCCTCCCTGTGTGAGTGCCGTTAGAACAGCAGGAGCCAGATCACTGTTGCATGATCTCTCTAGATACTGTTTAAATCAGTAAGATGAAGCATCCCAAAGTCATTCAATTAGGACTTCAGATTCACACAGAGTTAGTCAGCTTCTGCATCATGCAGCACTCTAATTCATGACTACCACATATACTATTCTTTCATTGTTAAGATGTGTTAAGAAATGGATTAGCTTATTCCTCTTCCACTGGAATTTCACAGCTAGTGCATTTTATTTTACATTTGCCACAAGCATTCATACATACTTCAAACTGATCTTCAGTAATTTCAAACTACAGCAATCTAGAAGAGCTATTTGGGAATAAATGGCAAAGATATTTTACATGTACACCATTCTATATGAATCTCCATCCACAAAGTGTCCATCCATAATTACGACTTTTTAATAATTCAAATTCCACAAAAGTAATTGAAACAACTCCCCGATCTCACCTCCACATTCCGACTGGCTTGTAAGTGTCACATCATCAAGTCCGCTTAAGTCTTTCCGAACTGAAAAAAGAATGATAAAAATGTTTCTGATACCCTTTTGCGTGACAGATTAGGTGTTCACGTGTCATCAAAAATGGAAGGATATGACCCTGCTGCAGGTAAAAGTATATAGCATGAAACTGCTCTTGAACTGGCTATCAGAGAAATCCATTTTGTAGTACACTACTAAAATTGACAGCAGAATTAGACTTGCCATTTCTGGTTGCCACCAAGGTTAAAATCAGAACACAGGCATTTGCTTAGGATGGCTAACTCAAACCTCAGCACTCCAACTCACCTAATTTCAACAGCAGTAGGACTTTAATCCCTCTCTCTCACTGTTCTGATGATTTACAGTTAACGAGACTTAGAAGAGTCTTCAAAGCTGGGACCTACATCTACACACACTAAGTAAAAATGCCAGGTTTCAGTCTCAAAAAACGTCATTCCAGAATAGTACTCTGCATGAGACATATGGACTGAGCCATGAATTTGGCAGTGCCACCTGGATATCACGTAGCAGTTTGTTTTATCACCTTGGCACACGCACCCACTGAAGCAATAAAACAGTCAGAAGGTCAAGGCATTTAGCAGTTTGTATACACAACAAAAGTAAATTTTGAGCTAAAACCTGCTGTCTTATTTTCTTCTGTATTATCAACAGAGTCAAGAGTTTACGCGCATTATCAGGAAAAGTATCCTGACATCTTCAAAAGTATGTGTAGCAGCAAGGAGGTGACTCAAAGGCACCTAGCTCAAACTTTCATTTTGATTTTGCAACTCAAGAGTTGGGGGGGGGGTTACAATTTATGGAAGAATAGAGAGAAAGCACACATCCTTGTCTAGCACTGTAGAAATGTTGCTTCTCCAAAGCCAGCAGTTCATTTAACCTGAGTGAAAGGAAAAAAAGACAGGAAGAAGAACAGATTACCAGTCATCACCTGGTCTAAAATTAAGCCATGATGATATTCAGTGACACAAGACTACTTGAGAATAGGGGAGTGCACATGTGCACAGAAGACAATGCTGCTGATCTTTTCAGAGGAGGAAAATAAAGCAGTGTTAATGCAGAGAAGAAGACTGTAGTTTCAGTAATACATAAAGGCAACCTCACAACAGACCAGTCAGAAGAAGACAGAAGATTCACTTCTGCATGAATAATGAGGTATCATCTGCCCAGTTTAGAGACAATAAATTTAAATTTGGATGTCTGTGACTCAACTTATGAAATAACATTCAGAGGAGTCAAATGTTTTTCTTCAGTGAAAAAAATCACTACCTAGGCAATCTGTACATGCAAGCAGAGCTGACTGATGGACAAAGGGTACAGACAGAGTGAATGACTGGAAATGCTGTGGTTTTCATAGAATTACAGAATGGCTTGGGTTAAAAGAGACCCTTGAAGACCATTCAGTCCCAACCCCTCGCCACAAACAGGGACCCATCCCACTAGACCATGTTGCTCAAAGCCCCATCCAACACCCTGAATGCCTCCAGGGATGGAGGCTTCTCTGGGCAAGCTGCTCCAGCACTTCATCACTCTGTGAGTAAAGAACTTCCTCCCAGTATCTAATCCAAATCTACCCTCTACAAGCTTAAAACCACTACCCCTTGTCCTATCACTATCAGACCATGTTTTGTGGGAAGGGCGTGTGTCCCAGGCTATATGAATGAGGACACACTTACATAACAGATTTCAAGCAGAGCTTCCCCTTCCTATGACGCAAACAAAATGACGTTCGTTCTGCTCCTGTAGCCAACTTAACCAGAAGCTGTATGAACACAACTAGCATAGCACAAAGCCTGAGATAATAAACTTTGCTTAGAGGCATGGTGTAAAGCCCAGGTCCATCACCACAGAAACCACAATCACAGGGCTTCCAATCAGCCTGAGGGGAGAGGAAAAGTCTGAACTGCATCTGCTTATTTCTGGAAATAAAACACAAACACGGTAAAACCAGAAGGAAGAAAAAAGACAAAAAGATGATTTTCCAAGGGATTTATCTAAAGAATGTGACAACTGGTGTAGAAAAGAATTTGGAGAGGAAGTTCAACAGATGAACAGTATCCCACGTATCTAGAGAGGAAGATGAGTGACTGTTTGTCAGCAAGAGTAGAAAGTAGTGCGATGCTCTGAGATCTGCCCTCTTGAAGAACACACAGATTCTTGCAGAAGCATTAAAAGCATTAACTGTCGAACTGTTACAGAAGGAGGATATTTATTGCTCATTTTGGTGCAAAGAAAAAAATCTTACCATCAGTTTGCTTTTTCTACCATTAATTTGCATGCATTTTGCAGAATGAACTTTGTCTCAAAAGAACAGGGAAAACTGACAAAACACAACAGACCCTTATTAGCAAACACCAACCTCTGTTAAGCAAACACAAGCCCCTCCTCAGTCGGATTGTTTGGAGGAACAGTGCTCAGGGGGAGGCTGTGTCAGCCCACAAAAACAAACAGAGAACTAACTAGTCCCAGTTAGCTATGATAATCAGACCTAGAAAAATTATGTGCAAGTAGGGAGAGGACTCGGACCTGAGTATTGCCACTGCCATCTAGAGGCCTTAAACATAGCTGTCACTTTTTCTCCCAAATCCTATTTGCCAACATTTGGTTTCAAACATAAGACAATGCAAGCATAATTTTTAAGTATATCTTTTTGATTCTACTTAATGAGTAGTTAAAGCCTGGTGGCATCCAGAGCATGAAGAGCTGAATAAGAACCCTCTGAAATGAATGCAAAAGTTCAAACCTTAGACTTATTTTTCAAAATCTGGGCAAATTTGAAGTTATCTTTGTAGTTATTATCAATCTCAAAATGATTTTAAAGTCTCCTGCAAACTTTAACAGCCAGAGACTTGAGACATGATTCATCACGAATGCTACCAGACCGTTTACCCAACCTTTTGGAAGTAGGTGGGATTACATACATATGCACCAGAGAGTTCAGTTCCCACCAATACCTGTAGTTCTTTTTTAACAACAGAGCACCAGGACTTCTAAAATGGACTGGACGAACTCCCAGAAAACATTCTGTTAGAAGCAAACTTCCAGTAGAGCAGACAGAGCTCTGCTAAACCCAACTTTTTTTTTTTGTAATCCCAGTTTCAACTTTTCTGTCGTATCAAGCAAATAGAAACTAGATACCAATGTACAAACACAGCACTTGTCATTTATGTGCTGTTTTAAAAGAGATCACGGTATAAAGCCACATGACAGAAGGAAGCAAACCTTCAGAGCTGCAGTCGGACAGGTTGTCAGTCAGAGCGTCAGACAGAGGCTCAACAGGACCAATCAATTCAGATCCATCATGCACCTCTCCACCCTGAAAAGAGGGAAACAAATTATTTAGATTCTGAGCTCTATAGAAAGTCTCATCATATAGCAGTGATACTCAAAATTAACCTTACTAACCAGTAAATGTTCCACAACCTTTCAGTTAACGCACTTAATTAAACTACATATACTTGCAAAATTAAGTTGAGGTTTAATCCTAGTATCATACAAACCTACTCAACAACTATGTAAACAGCTCATATAATTTCTCAGATTTCAGTGGGTGTAATGCTGTAACACGGTGGAAAGCGCAGCAATGACAGCGTAGTAGCACAGCCCTAGGCTGCAGCAAGTGAGGATATGCTCAAATGAGGCAGCTGTGGACACAGAAATGAAGGAAAGAATCTCCTTACCTTCAGAGAGCCTCGGGTATGCAGGATCTCCAGCGAGATCCCCTTGCCTCCACTGCCAACCCTTAAATGAGGTCTGGGAAGCGGTGGATCCTGGCTCCACCCCTTCCAGTCACTCAGGTGCACTGCATGCACCTGAGCTCCCCTGGGTTGGCCCTGCCTTCCCACCAGGTGCTCCATCACTGCTTCAAGCCACGACTTAGCTTTTCCGCTACAAACGGGTGACAGTAAGCCTGACCAAATCCTTCCAGCTAAACTCCATATATTGCACAACATAAAATTAGAAAAAATTCTTCTTTGAAAAAGTGTTCAGGTGCTGGAACGGGCTGCTCAGGGAGCTGGCTGAGTCACCATCCCTGAAGGTGTTCAAGAAACATTTAGATGTTGTACTAATGAACTCAGTTTAGTGGGGAAATATTGGTGGTGGGTGGACAGTTGAACTAGATGATCTTGGAGGTCTTCTCCAACCTTGGGGATTCTAATGATTCCATGAAAATTCAAAATGCACTCCCTCTAAAGAACCAAAGCAAAACAAAGGTTTTGCTCAGGCCACGATTGCTTGCCACAGACTACTTAGGTATCAACTCCAGCTTCTGTGGTGAGTAACACAAGTCTTGAACCATTCAGGCCTCACACAGAAGTGTTTGTGGATAAGATTAAAGGCCTAGCCACAACCCAGTATCCTGAGTTTAGTCACAGTCATGATAGGACAAACAAAGATAAGGCCAGGGCCAGCATGTAAGGACAGCGGTATACCCTTCTAAGCCTGGAAGGCGTTAGAGGTAAAATATCAAAACAATTAATTGCATGAGGAAACACCTTAGTGTTTTTTGCTGTTGTTTGGTGCATTGAAGGTGTCGTTTTGTCTTTGTTTTTTAATTTTCTGCTTCACATTTCCAGTTCATCCCTTCCATGCAACTTTATTACAAAATGCACCATCTCCAAAGGCAATTCTAATCTGTCTTCAACCATTCCAGCACATTTCCACACTACATAGTCAATTTTTCTGGAGTCAGTAGTATACAGAGCATCCTCCTCAGTTCTTTCTAATACTTCACTGCCCAACTCTACCTCTCCATGACTATATACACAGAAATCTGACAAGGAACAAAACCACTCATGGGTGGACCTGAAGGACTCTGAGCCAGTGACTGACCAAAACATGAGGCTTTCTTACAGAAAGACACAAGCTATTACACTTGCGTAACTCTCCTTGCAAACATATTTACTCCTATAAAAAAATGAATGCCTTTCTAGGTTTGTTCATTGCCTTATAAAGCCAGAAAATGTTCACTGGAAGGCTAAAACTAACACTTTTGTTAAGCAAAAGATGAAAACAGTTCTGAACAAATATCCAAAAGCACAGAAGTATTTATTTTTAAATAAAAATATAGTTTAAATAAAAA
The DNA here is from genome assembly GCF_002078875.1 of Numida meleagris. Taxonomy (NCBI): domain Eukaryota; kingdom Metazoa; phylum Chordata; class Aves; order Galliformes; family Numididae; genus Numida; species Numida meleagris. The sequence goes on from NC_034411.1 coordinate 21,553,744, forward strand.
CTTTTTTAAAAGTGCAAACGCAAATAAACTGAAAAATAAAATACGTAACTTCATTCTCCTATTTAGCATTGCTTCCAAAGCTTAACAAAAAATATCTTAAGTATTATGAAGGATTCTGCAATAACTGTAGCATGAAAGTGAGTCATAATTTGTAAGCCTTGCTGTAATCTTGCTTTTGCAGATATCATTTAAGTAGACTAAACATGTTAATACACTTGTAACTTGATCTCAACCAAATAAGCATTTCCTTAATTTCAGGGAGTTATTGTGGTGTTTACAAGTAAATTTATGCTGATGTGTTTGTGGATTATTGGAATTAGCTAACTACTGAAAATAAAGAGGTTTGAAGGAACTACTGAAAGCGAACTGCTTCAGATGTAGTATAAAGGAAGTCTCAAACAACTCACTATCCTAAACTATATTCTGCTGAGTGGTTCTCATAACACTGTGCAAGCAGCATATTTGACTAGGTACATGCCAAATTTGTCGTCATGGATCTGAACCCAGAACAAGCCAAGGAAAGAGTTTTGTAAGCCTTCATTCTTCTAGTTTGAAATTATAAGCAACTACATCCAAAAAAAAAAAAAAAAAACACAGAAATTGTGGCAGTATTTTTATTGCTTCCCCACAACATCTAGATTTAGCATCACTGGTTTTGCTCACCATTCAGCAAGCAAAAATTCTAAACCCCTTCACCTAAAGTTCCTGTAGAACTTTCCATCTCAGAGGTGTGATATGCCTTTTTGGTTTTTTTTCCCTCAAAGCTACATTTTGAGAGTGAATGGAAAACTGGCAGTTGCTTCACAAAGCGCATCAGATCAGCTGGTTGGCGCTCAGCAGCTTATAAATAAAGCAGAATCAGGAGTATACTTAATTCCTACCAATAAGAAAATACTCTTACAAATACTAACAAACCTTAAAGAACTCTTCAAGTTGTTTGCTGTTATAGAGAGCGGGGATATTAGCAGAAAACTGCAACAGGTCTTCAGCACATTGCCTTCTTTCTTCAATCACGGTTTCATCAAATCGCCCTGGAACAGACACGTGGATTGACAGTGTTAGAAATAACTAGACATTTATTCCACAATAATAACCACCACAGAGTAAATAAATAAAAAAAAGCAACGTTTCTGCAGACAATGCCCTGGGTCTATGGAAGTCACTCCAGTGCTTCAGGAGAACACAGAAAATCCTCAATCTCCCTATTCTCAATTGTCCCTAGAGTACCACCTTCTGCAGTCCAGTCAGATGATGAAAGCTGGCAGCTACGACAAGAGTCTTTCACACTCTCATCTTAAGAATATGTGAGGCAACACTCTTGATTAGCCAAGAGACACTAACGGACGTCCAGTGTTGTCTAACAATAAATGATACGTGCACAATTTGACAATATGCCAGTCAGTGTCAGCCTTCATTACGGCCCAAATCCTGCAAGGAGCTGAGCGTTCTTCGTGCGTTCTCAAGAATGATGCATGACATGAGCAGAAAGCAGAAGTATTGCTAAAAGCCCCCAAACAGATAACTGATTCCAAAGTGCTATTTATGGAGACAAATCTCAGTGAGACAGTGAAGCTACCAGGCACTGAAGCAGCTCCATGCAGATAGGGTCTCATCTCCCCTGGATTCAGGAGGTAATCAGAGCTGGGAGGCAGCTCGTTTACCAAAATGTACAGTCCTTTCCTTTTTCCCTTCCCAGCACCCAAGACACTCCAATTAGAAAAAAAATGTTTAAAAACCTATCCCATAGCTCACCTCAGAGATTTGCTTCTCAGGAGAAAGAACCCTTGCATTACTACCTTAAATCCACATTCTTCACAATTGCACACAACTTCTTTTAGCTTTTCATATCAACATCACTTTGTTGTTGAAATAGTTATAAGTTTACAAAAGGAAAAGGGCAGAGGTGAACAGTAATAATTGGAGGAGAATAGAAAAGATAGTTGAAACAGCTATACAGAGGGAAAAAAAGGACTGGGAAGACAAGTTCAAGAAATAGTATTGCTATAACAGCATGAGCATAAAAATAAGAGCCACCTGTAACAGCTCTGTGGCATTAACCTTTGAAGAGGACAAAAGATGCATTGAACACAGAAGCAAAATTCATTTATACTCAGAGCAAGCAAAAAAAAAATCCCAGAAGAAAATATCAAAGCAGGACTCTTTCCAGAAATTCTTCAAGTAAATAGCTCCTGCCCATGTGGTAACAGAAAAAAGAAAATAAAACTAGAAAGACACGTACATACTCAGAAGATCACAAACACAGCTTTTGGGGATTATTTTTTCCATGAAAGGAAAGGAAAGACATTGCTGGGCTAATTTTCAGCTGGATCAACCCCGTGATTTGTTCACCTCAGCCATTCAGCTGTACAAACATTAGCAGACATACAAAAGAGTGGGCAACAAGTAAGCAGAAAGAAGGCAAAGGCAATGCTATCACATTCAGTGGCAACGCTGAAATCAGGCCATATCAAACTGCTCATCAAACTTCAGAGGCCTTCACAGTAACACTGCAGGAGCATTACGTTTTTTGCCTGACTCCAAGCAAAACAGGACATCGTGAAAAAACAATTTCCCTCAGTAAAGCATAACAGCATGAAATAAATCTACAAAGCAACACAGACACTAATGTAATGCATCAGAAAATTGATTACAAAGAAATTAGCAGCTAACAAGGTCAGAAACGTATAATCTGCACAAGAAAGTGATTCTGTAAGATACCATTCCTGGTTTCCCATGGATCCTTCTGTCTCCATTATACTCCTTCATCAAAACCAGTAAAAACTGGCTTTCCTCTTCCTCACCTTCTCCAAGCTTCCACCAGGCACAGGTAGCATGCACTCAGGCCTACCAGCTGACACTGCACCTGCTCACGTGCAGGTCCAACAGGCATCAGCTGGGTCCTCCTTCCCTTAGGAGGATGCAGTGTGGGCTCCCTACTCACTGGGATGCTGTTTCACACACCGCAGAAACATCATTATGTTTGCAGCCACCTCCCCTCTCAAATTTAGCTGATCCATGCAAGAAAGAGATTTGACTTTCTGACAGTGCAATTATATAAGCCTTATTTTCTTAGGGAGCTGAGCAAAACCAAAATTCACTAAGATATATGTTGGAACAGAGCCACTGAAACATTAGTCACTGTCACATTTTCCAGTTCATCAGCATCCTGACACTCTAGCAGAACTACAGGACTTCATGGAATGCAAAAATATTATTTGGCACTGGTTTGCTCACAGACTGCCATCTTTGCAGCAGCTCCATTCCCAGACACACTTACTGAACTCCTCCCCACTCCCCTATTTTTCCTGTTGCTCAACACCTGCATTCTCAGTAAGACTCTCCATTCTCAGTAAGACTTCCAGAAGTACTCAGATACTCATCTGACTCTTCAGACATATCTACATGATGTCTTCCTACACTGACATCAATGTAATTTCTGCTGTTCTATACATCTCTAAGACAAATGAAAACTTCATGACAGGGATCATAGCTTTCCAGAATTTTAGAAAATCTCAAGCACAATCTCATTGTACAATAAATGTGTTAACATCATTAGGCTTATTCCTCCAGCAAATGATCCTTTCAAAATTTCATATGAGCATGGAAACCAAATGCCAATTTCTGTAAAGAGACTTCACCATTCTGTTTCTGGAGCAGATCTGAAAAAAAAAGTACCTAGCAAAGTTTCTGCTCACAGTTCAGTTTCTCACAACACTTCAGATCGTACATGACACCTAATCCTTAAACAGGTTCCTTCATTTGGTATCATTACCTGAGTGTGCTGTGGCCTGAATGATAACCCATAACGTGGGTGGAAAAGTTCATTCTACTTTTTCTATACTCAATTTATTTTTCCCTCACCCATAACAAGTTTCATATTTTGTTGTGAGCAGCTTAAAAAAGCGTGTACTTGCACATTATAATTTTCAAAAGCTGTGGTGTAGAACGTGCAAGGCAGGTCAGTTCTGGAGGCATGACGCGTCTTTGGTTATCCCAAATACAGCAGCACAGCATGACCTCCTCATTTCCAAATCTTTCTCAGTACTCCACGTCGCCTCCTGAAACTCTGAATGCTGCACTTGAGATTCTGCTGAGGTTTAACACTTTTAGAACAACTAAGCTCAACTGTCTGAACCAACAGTGCTCACTTGGAAAGTACACTCTCCACAGAACTATATGTATACGTTATCTAAAGCACATGCATTTTAAAAAAAACTTTATGTTGCTGGCAACTACTGGCAATGCTTATAACTAACTAATTTAAAAACTGCAACAGACAAAGCATCGCCACAGTGAAGAAACACTGCAGAAATGCTTCTTTAAAGCAGCTTGAAAAGGGAAGGTCTCAATGGAGGTGCACTTCACAGCTCACCTTTAACTGAATAAGACTGAAAAGAAGTTTGCCAAGAACTCAACATCCACACAGGCTACACTTTTACCCTAATACAAGAAGTACTAGGACTGAAGATGCATGCTTTAGGTGGCAATAAAACGCATAACACATAGCACATATTATGTGTAGAAGAAAGGTGGAAGGAGCTGTTGTAAAATTTTTTTTTAAATGAAGGTAAATCTCAAATTGGAAAAAATAAGATGTTTCTGTTCCTTTCTGCTATCTGTGAATCATTTAAAACTTGTTTTTACTTCATTATTTCCTTCCTGTATTCCTCATTCAAATGTAGCGAGGTTTGTTTTTTTTTTTTTAACTTCAGTGAGTGTTTTGTCAATAACTCCACTGAGTCTTTCTGTAGATTTCCTTCTCTTTGAATGTATGTTGCAGTTACATTTGTACATTCCACACAAAAGAAAGACATATTTTAGAAGGGATCTAATTTGATTCTTCCCTTGTTTATAGAGCTACTACAGTAACAGCTAGCAAATTTGTGTTTCTGACTATTTAAAATGACTTAAGACATTAGAAGTTAATACTCTCCTCAACCTCAATTTTATTTTCTCTTCCTCCTCTCTCCTCCTCCCCCGTGAATAGTTATATCTTCTACCTGAAATTACATTCTAGGTTGCAAATATTGGCTTTGTGAATTACTTGTCCAACAAGCACTCCAATTCGTAAATCAGACATAAAAATCATCTCAAGATGAAGCTAATAAGACAGCCTCTATTTAACCATCAGCACACAAATTCTGATAGAGCACTGAAACTTACTTCTCTTCCAACTTCATAAACGAGCAAAAATAAGAAGACCCAAAAGCTGAGTGTAATGTATCTGCTGTGAAAGACGACTTAAATTAGGAATTTTACACAGCTTTGCACAGAGACCCATGAAGTCTACAGCAGAGCTCCACTTCCTTGTCTGTCATTTGAACACTTCTAACAATAGCAGACTATGTCAGCGGCTCCCCCTGAGCTGGTGGGGCAGTTTGCATATGGGTTATAAGCCAACTTCAACTTGATTGTGTTAGTATATTCTTTAAAACATCCCAGCGCCATGCCTACATGCAGCACTCAACAAGAATAAGCATGGCAGCATTAGGTAGCAAAAACCATACATCTGGCAAAACTCGGTCACAAAACTAAGGGAAAAGTTGTGTTTTGCAGGTGAAGGTTTTGCCTCCAGGGGAGTTTCCTACTGTTTCTCTGGCACTGGAGGGAAAAGAGGGCTGCCAGCAAATACTGGTACAGTGCCACAGCTCAGGGCCGCACAACAGCACTGCCACGCGAAGGGTGACTGAACCGCCTCCGCTCCAGCACGCCGTGAACTGGCAGGTTTGCCTATCTCAAAGTCATAGAGGGTTGGGGCCTCTTGTTATTTTGTTTTCGCGTTTACCCAAAAAATCATAATTTAAAATAAAAAAACACACCAACAAAAAAACACTGTGCAATGTAAAAAGAATGAAAAATGCAGATATAATATACAAAAAACAGCAAGGTGCGTGAAAGGGCAAAAAAAAAGTGTTAAATGCATGCAAAAAATGCTATTCGTGGCAAAAAAAAAACAAGCCAAAACAAACACTAGATGCACATCTAAACATACTACGTGTGAAAAAGTGGACAATACATGACAAAGTGCCAAATGCATGCTAGATGCTAAAGCACACTAACAAGCGCCAAGGAAAAAACATGCAATAGCATGTGCTAAATGCACGCCTACAAACACTGCATGAGAAAAATGTGGCAATATGCAGCAGCTACACGTCGGCTGTTTAAAAAGACACACACAAAAATAAACACGAAAAAAGAGCGTGCCTGAGGCACACGCAGCTGAGAAATGCTCCACATGCAAAAATGCACAAAGAAACACATTACACGGATGCCAAAAAATGGAGAAAACGTGCAATACTGTACACTAGAGGCATGCCATAAAACTTGAAAAATAGTCAACACACAAACATTCAATGCCAGGGAAAACAATACGAAAAATGCTGTGAAAAGAGCAAAATGCACAGCAGACACACAAAATTGTTAAAAACATATGACATACTACACAACAGAAAGGCTTATATCTCAAGATATTGCATATCCAGCAAGATAAGGCTCAAAATACAAACCGTGTTACACAACGGGATATTAAATCTAATGTTATTTTAATCCTTAACACTCGGGAGGTTTGGATGGCTTTTTTTGGTTGGCCTTTTTTTTTTTTTTTTTTTAAATTGAGAATCATGGAAATACTTTTTCTTTAGTAGCTGATAGAGTGTAATTGGTTCTATATGGAGCTCTATACAGAGCCATATCACTTTACTGAAAATCCACCTATAGCTATTCTTGATGATTTTCATCTGGATTACAATAAGACCTTTTTTGGCTAATTTGTTTTTACCATGTATTTCTCATGTAGAGTCACAGTCTTCTTACGTGCTGTTTTGGTGAAATAATTAATAGCTATATGTAAAACTGACCTCAAAAGATATACAATTGATAATTATAATCAAATAAAAAATACATATATTTTCTCCAACACTGTACTTCACTGTAACTCATCAATAAACAGACCGTTTGTAAATGACAATCTTTGCTCATTGTTCAAGCACTGTTCGCGAAGCTAATAGAAACAACGTGCTCCTGAAAACAGGGAATTCATGTTTTACAGATACAGAACCCTTAGAGCTGGAAGGGACCTTTAAAGGCCATCTAGTCCAACTGCCCCACAATGAACAGGGACACCACAGCTAAGTCAGGTTGCTCAGGGTCTGGTCCAGCCTCGCCTTGAAAGTCGCCAGGGACGGGGCATCAACCACATCTCTTGGCAACCTGTTCCAGTGCCTCACCACCCTCACTGTAAAAGACTTTTATAGAACATATTAGATCAATAAATGTTTGCACTTATATCTCTAAAATCCACAAGGAGATAAGTAATCTTGCTTAAAAATAATAATAATGAAAATATCAAATTGTGATAGCAGCACACCGATAGGCAAGACGTTCACAGCAAACCAAAACGCTGAGCACAAAGCCACACAGAGATATTTCTCCATGCAGCTGCAAAACGAAATGTACTCATGGATACTGAGCTATCTATAAATTTCAGCAATTCAGGAAGACATCATGCTTACCAAACACTATCGCTTTGGCAAAAGGTGGAAAGAGTTCTGTCTGTCTGCAGAGGTTTTTATGAATTTGCCAGAGATCTTTGTGCAGTTTCTTAAAGTCGCTGTATCTCTTCCAAACGACTATCTGAAGCAGAGAAAGAGGTGGGGAGTATTAGTAGGGTCATTGTTCGCAGCACAATTATATTTTTAAGTATATCAGATCACTACCTTCAGCAAAAACGTGAACTAACAACTGTAGCAACCATAAAAAAAATACTGGTTCATTACCTGTTCCCAACCCCCATTTTGACTAACAAGACTATAGCGTACAGACAAAATGTTAAGGAAAAGCTGAACAAGGACACCCAAAGGGCAAAAGCAGCATTGTTTCAGCCACAATGCAAAGGAGAGTTACACAGGGAACCACTAAGAGAAGGAGAAAAAAGCCGAATAGGAGCATTCCGCTGCCCAAAACTCCACAGCATGCTGTGCTTGGCGCAGCTGCGGGTATGGGGAAGAGACAACAGCAAGAGAAAATTAGGAAAAATAAATCAGTACAAGTAAAGGATTCTTACAGAATCTTCTGGACAGAGGAATTTTTATGGACAGAGCATTAAGCACCAAGGACTAGAAATTAGCTGATAATTTATGTATCCATATAAAATGCTGATCACGCACAAATGCCAGTCCGAATTTTTTATTACTAGTAATCCCGATTTTAAAAAATGAACAATTCTTTTTATACTCTAGACTTCAGAAACGCAAGGAGAGCATTCATTACAATGGATATTCCTGATCTGCCCTTCTCAGAAAGAAGCAGCCATCTCACAGCCAGGTATCTACATTATCCTTCTTCCGTCCCACTCTTTGTATCCCTCCATTTGAGAAAGTAGGAAACCCAGCAGGAAAAAAATCAAGCTATAAAATTTACACTTGACTGCTAACTGGTTTGCTAACAAGTTAAAAAAAATAAAATTAAATTTAAAAAAAGAACAAAGGCATTTTATATCTTGGCTTCATTTTTGGTTAGACTTATTAAGACATCATAATAAAGCTCAACACTAACATAAAGTGACTAGTATAGAATAAGTAAAAAAGGAAAGATTGTAATGAATTCATAAGTTGATTCCAGTGTTTCATCAGACAAATGTTTCAACCCAGTTAGCACAACTAAATACCGTTTAACATATTCCAAATATTTCTGATCTAACCAGTTGCATTCCCATGAGCAATCATAACTGAAAAAATTACTTTTTTCAAGGAGATCGGATTTAGAGATAAGTAAAGGGTTTCATTTTTGAGTAATTTTTCTTCTTTTCTTTTTAAGCACCGTGGTCAGAGGCCTTCCAATCGTCAGTGGATAAAGGTCATATCTACAGAACAATGCAGATGTAAGACAATAGGACTGTTACAAGTGGCTGTACAAAGCTTTAATATGGCAACACTCTATCCACCTCATCAATTTAACTATACGTAAAGTAGCTGTCCCAACTCGGCCCCATCTACCATGCACATGCATCCAGGACTCAGCTGCAATTAGTATTTAATGGAGTTCAACAAGGCAATTAAAAACGGAATCTCAAGAAAACTAACTAGTGATTTGACTTCCAGAAACAATAATTTTCTACTGCCGTACTTCCATTTAATCCAATATCCAGAAAGTGGGTGATTAGCACTTCTTGCAGAGTATGTATATAGAACATGAAGTTTCTTAAGAAAGCAAAGTCACAAAAGATCAAATTACAATACTGTCAGAACTTGCAGACAATGGGAAATGCTGCCAAAACATAAGAGCATTAAATTCTGTCCCACTAAAAAGTATTCTTTTTTGCTGCTGCAAGCTATCTCCCAGTAGCCAAGAGGAGAAAACATAAATAGCCCATAAAGCAAAGGAGCGAAGGTCATCCTAAACTCTTCCATAAGCTCATGGAAATCATGCCTTTGCATGCATGCAGCTCAGTAAAGTTCACAAAGCTCCCACTCTAATATGCTCATTAGAAATCAGATTTGGAGGAAGGACGTGTTATACTCTGAGGCCCAGCAAAGCACAGCAAGTATATCATAAAACGTAGGTTAGTCTTGTAAGGCAGTAAGGTGTGCTCACCATAGCTAGAGCCTGGAGATCTCTATTAACTCATCTGATCCCTATTTTCCACAATGAACTACCCTTTCTCCTCCGTGAATAAGGGACAAAAAAAGGAAAAGAAAAAAACAACCATGACTGCCCTAGCTAGAATTGTTTCATATACCACTTTGCCATCACCAAAACCCAGAAGCAAGGAAATTGAAATGAATGCCACTAGCCTTTCAGTATCTATTAACTCCTCCACATACAATTCTGCATTAATTTCATTCTTTTGAGAAGAAATGCCTTACAACATTATCTTCCTTCCTGTCCCAGCAATAACGAGTGGGGGGATCTTGAACTCTAGCTGGCTTCAGCGGGAGAGATAGTGCATTAAAGGTATTCTAAAGTGTAGTTAGAAGAGGTGACAGAAAGCAGAATTGAGGTCACCGTACACAGCCTTACATACAGCAGCACATATGTAACTCATTTATGAGCATCACAGCAGTGCCATTAGGAGGCTTCTGAAATCGTAGGCAGGCGTGGCCCAGTGGGAAGGGGTTGCATGAGACAGGCCATAAAGCAAGAGGGTTGTTGTACATTCTGTTGTGTATTCTGTCTGTTGAATTTCTAATCAAGTATTCCAGAAAACTGAGGTATATTTATTTTCAGCGGGAGCAGATTAGGAGCATCTTCTTTTTCTTTCAAACACTGCCCACAATTCTTTTGCTTCACAGGAGGTCAGTATAACAGCAAAGCTCCCAGTGTATGTTGTTTTCCCGCTGTAATTCACTCTTCTGGCAACTACAGTCTACAGTATTACTTATAGTAACTAGCAACTTTCAGATGCTTGCTTATAACCAAATTGCATCACACTACCACTCTATCGCATGCAAAATAACTACTTTGATACAGCACGAAGTGGAAAAATTATCAACTAGTCCGTGATATATTTATGTTTCCTTGCTGACTAGAGTATGTGGAATCCTGCAAGGCCCACCTACATCTACGAAGTAAAGCAAGAACTAAAGGATATGGTTTTGCTGTTTTTTCAAATCTATTTAGAATATATTCATGCAATACACTAGCTGAAAGGTACTCAGAATGTATTTTTCTGAGGAACAGCTCATCAACAGCTGCTTTAAAGTGTTTTTTCCCACAAACGATGATTAATGTAATGGCAGAAGGTGCTTATGGGTAGGCCCAATTCAGCAGTCTCCCTGGAAAGGGAGACTAAGCTACAAGCTACAGTCACGCAGGTCTACAACGAGATCCATGATCATTTGGATTCTCATAGGCTACTTTAATCTTTTATAGCTTAAAAAAATAATAATAAAGCCAAAAGCATGAATGCTCATGCTTGTCTCATCCTCAAGATTTCAAAGAAAGATGCAACAAAGGGGTATTGGGTGTAGCAGGCAAGTCTCACCTCTGCCAAGCCACTAATCAGTAACTCATGTCTGACCATACAGAGATGCAATGAATTCATTTATGGGCTCTTCTTTCATCAACTATCCAGGTTCTCCTCAACTGTGGTAACAGACTGCACCAGAAATTCAACATATGCATATGTTACTCAAGGTCTGAAAAGCCATAAGGCTGTGTTTTTGAAGGAAGATATTGCATGTACATAGTATAACAGCATCAACAATGTCAAGTTATTAGTCCAGAAGAAATCAAGAAGGAAAAAAAAAATAGATTTTCTGAGGCATTAAAGAGGTACAAGGATACAATAGATCCTTATTCAGAGCCTTTTTGAAAGAGGCAAAGAGCAAGTAATTCAAAAGTTTTACCAAAGTACGTCATGGGAAAATACTTAAGGAGCCTCAAAGAGAGATGCATAATATATGACTTGTAGTCTAATCTCCTTCAATTACTCCTACGTGCCTCCATTTTCCCTGTTCACTAACAGACAGTAATGATGTAGGCTTTTCCGTGAAGTATTGGTTAAAGAGGAGAATAATACCTACAGCTGAGACCTAAGACTTCGATTGTGGACTGATCTCTAATTTTACCAGTAGGAGTTAAGTAACCATCAATTTGCCAATTCCAGACCTGAGAGAAGAGCTTGCAAAGTTATCAAAGCCTTTTTGTCATCAAAAGACACTTTACTCCCTCAGACTTTGTTTCAAGTCGCATTCATCACTAAGGGCAGAATTGCAACATGTTACACCAGCGACTGTTTTCAAGTATGAAAGCAAAAAACAGATGGAAACATACAAAAAAGCATTTGCACAATTTTGATGACAAAACACACAGAATTTGCTAAATTACATCAAAGATACTTCAAAAGGCATGATGTGATATGCGAAGACATTTGCAGAAGTTTAAACTGTTACCTCCTGGACATCCTCTGGATTCTTTCTCGAAACAATCTGAAAAGGAAAACAAAAACATTAAGTGCTCGGCTTTACTATTCCAAATTGAAACATGCAATGATTTGTTGCTGAAAAGAAAAACCTGGAAAAAGGCAAGCACTTGTATATTCCTCCCTGCACCTGGAATTGTTTTCATCAGTTTCAAAGAAGTCTAATATCCAAACACACATGGTAAGGAGTTCCAGCAGCGGCGACCGTTGCCGGGATGAGAAATCAAGATGGACATCCCAGGCAAAATGGCACAGAAGGCATCTCGCAAAACAAAGCTGCACAAAGCGCACCCCCTCATCTTCCCCATCTTCTCCTATTATTTCATATTAGGGTCACATTACTCCCACTAAGCAGAGCTAATTAAGGCTATACTTAGCTTAATACAAGTCACAAGCCTTGCTGTGAACGTAACGCTTTGTATTCATTAAGACAGCATTTTCACTTCACTTACAGCCATCAATGTGCGTACGCAACTGACTCCATCCTTCCGTATTTGTTTCTACTTAAACGCTCTTTCCCTAATTAATTATAAATGACTCTGTCCAGAGGAAAATCGCGGTGAAAATGAGGCTTGGCTGCACACCATAAAGAAGCCTGTGTTTTGTCAGGATTTCTTTCCAGAAATAAACATTGATTGCAAAAGCCTTCGTAATCCAAGTTCTGTATTGGTCTTATAAAACAGCAGTAAGAGCACACCCACACAATCAAACGCATCGAAAACAGGTATCTTTATTTCATAACTGTGTCAGTCAGTATATCCTTCATTATAACTCAGGCAAAGCTGTTTAGCACCCTGTTAGCTAAATAGGGCACTCTCACTCTGAACTCAGACTATCCACACACTGACACACCCCGAAACAATTAGCACTGTGAACCAGTGACTTATAGGGGCAAGCAAAGGAGTTGACGTGACTCATGTTCCACAGCCTAAAACACCATCCCACTGGCCTCGAGCTTCACTCAGCTGTCATTCCCAGAGGGAAGGCAGAGGACCAAAGCTTTCTTCCTGCTATGCAACAAAAAACACACTCCTCACTTCCCACTTCCTTGCTGAAGCCTCCAAGATGTCACAACACCAGCTTACTACACACTGGTTGCTATAATCTTTCACACACTTTGGAGGAGACAAGACAGAAAAGAGATAGTCCCAGAAGACCCAAAACATTTTCATTCACAATTCTAAATTGCTTCTCCCACCTTGCACATTGCTCTTCTTGTAACAGCCTGCATTGACAAAACTTTCCTCATCTTTTTCTCAGTCTGAGGAAATCTGTGACTAATGTCACATTTGGCAATTTTACCAAACTTTAACCTTGTGGCTGTGTTACCTCATTCACTACCAGCCAGTTCTTGTGTACCATTTGTGAACTATTCCGACCCTTCTCTTCCAACAGCTGGTGTACCTGATGTAGGGAACCTGTAGAGCTGAGGAAAGAAGGTACCAGAGGCATGGCTGTGCGTCAAAAAGGAGACCAAAGGGCGCACACCAGCTGTTTGGCTTTGCAGTTCACCTTTAGTTAAAGCCTTACAACAGTTCTGGCAGCTAGGGAGGTTTCCAGATGGGCAGAAGGAGACCCAGAGAGATGAGTAATTACCAGCCAGTTAGTAAGAATCTGGAATAAAACCCAGAGGCCCTGTTCCACACTTGTTATAATGTTACATTGCCTTCTATATCTACCAGTCCTGCCAACTTTAAGTCAGTACGTAATAATTCATGTGTCCTACTTTGTTCCTCATATCCTTTCCTGAAGGTCAACCCCAAAAGAGGTCTTCCCCTTCAACCAAACCTACAATCAATCCAGAGACTTGCAAACGTGTCACTAACCCCCAAATTTTCAATGCACTTTTGTAGTCCTCCCACACAGATCAATGCAATCGGCTCCTGCAAATCTCTAACGCAAGCAACTTTCAACTATTTTAAAAATATCTTCAGGATACCCATCAATGAGCTGAGCAATGCATAACTACTGCATTATGATCTGAAAAGAGAGATTCCAAAAGGATCTCATACCTCACCTCTGAGCTAAATATTTCAGAATAACCTATCCTATTCCGGCAGACAGCCGATGTAACTCAGTTGAATTTTAATTAGTAACTGTAATCTTCTCAATTTTCTGAACTTTTATGAGTATTTTCAGATATCATACAAACAGTTCTCTTGGTATTGTGACTTCCCGATACTCCTTTCCATGCTTATGGTTTACTTAGTAAATCTACTTAACAAATAAATGGCCTTAGTGTAGTTTCAGAAAGGATTCGCTCATGCACCACCAAAAGGAATCCGACATCTCCACTAGCACACACTGAGTGCCCCAGGTCTGTTAGAAAGGGATTCAACACAAGGGGAAAACCCACCCCACTTTTTTCCTGGCGGTCCCCCAGAGCTGCTGAGCATCAGCTCAGCCAATACAGCTGCAGTGCTGTGATATCAACCATGGAGCCAGAGCACTGCAGGAACAGGAGGGAAGAATAGGAGGGGAGAAAAAGGGACGGCAAAAGATACATTCACTGAATTATTTTTAAATCATTTTGTCCAGTGTCTAACACTTCAAATCCTCACTTCAAGTACTACGTAACAGATTACCAGATAGAGCCCTACTGAGACGAGACAAAAGCTACTTGTATTTCTACATTTGTAAATCCAACACATGCTTTGTTGCATAAATTCGATAATTTCGCACTTTGAGGCTTTTTGACACCCAAACACACCAGAGAACGAAAGATCTCTGGTTAGCTCAGTTTAATTTGGAGACACCACAGGCTGACCAACTCCTTGTTCTGCAGGAAAATCGGTGTATTCAGCATGCTCCCCAATTCTGAACTGCACCACCTGGAAAACCACAACAGCATGGCTCCAACCTACAGGACACGGAGATACACTGTCATTTCTCACTAGTTAGCCACAACTTGCTCCTGAACAAGTCTGCAGGTAGCAAAACATCACTTATTTTGACCATCTCCCAGTCTGCACCTGTGTCCGGTGTTACTCTGCCCCAGGTGTAGCACTCATTGTTTTCCTTTGTTGAATACCACCAGCCAGCTGCAATCACTGCAACCCTTTGAGCTCTACATGGAGCCAGCTCATCACTCAACGTAGCACAAACCCATTTTGTCTCACAGCTGGATGATGTGCCCAGAAGAACACCATAAGGGACAACAGGGACCTCCCCAGAGCCCCACAACCTTTGGTAAATTGTTGGGAGTGGCCCAGGTACAACACCACCTCAGTGCCCTGGGGAGATCCTGTCAGAGTCCATGGGCTTGCAAACACCCAGCTGATATAGCTGTCCCTTACAATTTCAGTGACCACTAATGGAAAGTCACTGCTTCTCCTGCAATGGCTTGCTAATGCTGAAGACCAGGCAGCCCAAGATCCACCACTAATATTAAAAACTGAGGCAAAAAATGCCATTACATGCCTCCACCTTTTCCCTTATCATTACTTGTTAGGTGACCGTCTTCGTCAAGTATCAATACAATATTTTCCTTATACATTCTCTTGCTATTGACATACTTGAAAAAGTCCTTTTTGTTTGACATCACACTGGCCAGTGTCAGCTCAAGTTGAGCTCTGGCTTTTCTTTTCTGCTTACAAGTATGAAATGCAGCTCTGTACTCTCCTGTGAAGCCCTACCTCGCCTCCAGAGGTCATATGTTCTCTTTTTCTGCACCAGTTCCAAGAGGACTTCCCTGTTCAGCCAGGTCAACCTTCTGCCCCACTTGCTTGACTTACAGCACAGTGAGACTGCCCACTGCTGGACTTCAAAAGGTGGTGCTTGTAGAGTGACCAGCTTGCATGGAACCCCCCAAACCTTACAAAATTGATTCCCAGGGAACACTGCTAGCTCAGGTAGGCTAAAGTTTGCTCTCCTGAAGTCCAGAGTGGTAATGCTGACCTCTTTTCCCTCCAAAATGTTTGAACACAACCTTTGCAAGAGTGCCGTGGCCAAGACAGCCACCTACCAACACCTCTCCCACAGGGCCTTCCCTGTCCTCAAACAACAGCTCTAGGAGGGCACCTTTCCCCCTTAGTTGGCTCACTTATTGCTTGCGACAGGAAATTATCTTCAACTTGCTTTAGGAATTCCCCAGACTCAGTTGTGACAGCAGTTTGTGTCTGAAAAGTTGGAAGTCTCCCACAGGGATGAGGGCAGTTTATGCTACGATTCCCCCTAATTGCCTACAGAATAGCTCATCTGTACTACCATCATGGGGGGGGCAGTCAATAGCAGACACCCATGACAACATCTGTTTTGCAATCCATCCCCTTAATCCTCATCCAGCGGCTCTCTAACTGCAAGCACAGCCTCATCTTTCTCTTTTAGATTAAAACCACTGAGGGGAAAAATTAAAAAAAAAAAAACCACCTTTTTTGGCTCTTAACAAAAAGTACAGTTTATTTGACTAAAAAGAGTGTTTCAAGCATGCCGTATATTTGTGTATGGTGGACATACATAAATATATGTAGGCTGCTCCAAAAGTAATGTGCCTACTATTTATTTCCATAGAAAATACAACAAAGAGCACAACAACACTCTTCGACAGAGCAAATTCTCAGCTACAAAACCCTATTTTTCAACAGTCACCACCATTAGCTATGCATATTCACCAGCAATGAACAAGAGCCTGCATCAGCATGGCTGTCCAGAACGGTGCTTGTCTTTCACATTGTTTTCACTCACCTCTTCCGAAACACACCACCCACTGCCTCACGTGCTCACATCCACTGTTTGTTCTCCAACAATGTTCAACAAGCATCAGTGACCGTCAGTGGGTGCCAATTTTTCCACATGAAGGAATTCAATTCCATACCTTTGCTTCATACATGCTCCCATGTCAGACGCCATTTTGTCAGAGTGCCCCTCTGCAGCCATCTGTCACATGGCAACAACATGTAAAGGAATATCGGTGGAAAGGTTCAACCTCTACTGCCATACCACCAGCATCCACTTCTGACATTGTGGGCCAGCACAACAGAATAGGAGACACTACATTTGGAGCAGCCCACATTTGGGGCAGGGGGGCGAAGGAGGGGCCTGAGTTGGGAATAAGATTAAAAATAAATAGATCTTTAATTTCACAAACTGATTTCATGCAATGTGATCGTGCTCAAAAAACCTGAGTGCTGTAGCATAAAGACAGATACAGAATGCCACGGTTAGGGGAAGGGATACGCACAGACATGCTGCTCTCCAGGCAGAACTCCTACAGCCATAGCACCCACACAATCACAGCGACCTGAACACAACCTGTCCTTTCTGGCGGTCCCAATACACCCACCAATCCGTGACCTGAACTACCACTCCTGTCGCAGCTTTCTCCAAGTATTTACGTACTCCTCCTCCCTTTTGGGCTTCAATGGGAAGATGGAGGCGAAAAGCCATCAAGCACTGTCACAGGGCCGAGGCCTGAGCCCACGAAGCCCTGCAGACAGGGCTCCCTGCGCACTATTCCGGTCCAGCAACCCCTGGGCAGGCCAGGGAGGGCGGAGGGAAGGGCTGCGGCCGCCGGCGGGGAGCGGGCAGCGGGCCGGGGCTGAGGCCCGAGCGGTGGCGGCGAGGCCCCGGGCGGCGCTGACTCACCCGCGCCGTGACCTTGTAGACGGTGTGCCCGCGGGGGTGCCGCCGCGGCTCCGTCACCGTGTAGAAGCGGGCCAGCTCACCGCCGCGCTCCCGCGGGCTCAGCATGCTGCCCGCCGCCGCAACGGGCCCCGACCGCGGCGGAAACGGCGCCCCGGAACGCTCCGCCCCGCCCGGGCGGTGCCGGGCCTGGCCGCGCCCGTCCGCCCGCCGCCTCGGGGAGCCCCGCCCGAGCAGCGCAGGGAGGTTCTGCGGACGTACGCAGGCGGGGGAGGAGGAGCGAGGGCACGGCATATTCCCCTCCCGGGACTGGTTTGACAGAAGGCGGTTCACGTGGCCACAGTTTTCCCTGTGAAAGCCCGGAGAGCTCAGCAAGATCATGTCAGAGGAGTTCAGTGCATCCAAATAGAACGTTGTCGCATCCACGTACAGATGCTGCTTTGAGCAGTGCAGTCCCAATAGAGGTCATTCTGTGTGGGAGTATACACCTCAGGGCAGAAACAGCCCAAAAGTGAGTTTTATAGCACCCTGTCGCTCAGTTTTATTTGGATTACTTTGGCATTCCCAGCTATCACCGGCCCCTCCGTACAAGAAAGTCACTGAGGCCCTGGAGCATGTCCAGGGAAGAGCAAGGAAGCTGTAAAGGACCTGGAACACAGGTCTTATGGGGAGCAGCTGAGAGAACTGGGATTGTTCAGTCTGGAGAAGAGGAGGATCAAGGGAGACCTCATTGCTCTGTACAACTGCCTGAAAGCAGGTGGTGGTGATGTGGGGGTCAACCTCTAACCCCAGATAACAGTGATAGGATGAGAGGGAATGGCCTCAAGTTGCTCCAGGAGGAGTTCCGGACAGACATTAGGAAACATTTATTGTCAGAAATAGTGGTGAGGCGCTGGCACAGGCTGCCCAGGGTGGTGGTGAAGTCACCATCCCTGGAGGCATTCAAGAAACATGGAGATGTGGCACTGCAGGACATGGTCAGTGGGCATGGTGGGGATGGGTTGGTGGGTGGACTAGATGATCTCAGTGGTCAGCCTTAATGATTCTGTGATTCCACCAAGTTACTAGGAAGATTCTTTATCCTTTTATTTTCTAAGAACTGCTTGGTCTACCCTGTTTTGCATGGGAGACATATTTTTAAGGGCCAGGGAAAGGAGGGGACATGGATAGAACCTCACCTGCCACTCTCACTTATCTTCTGAGAGGAGTATGTCTTTTACATCTTTGGCAAGGCGTCGGTATATCCAACTTCATGCAAGTAACTATCAAAAGAACTACCACAGAGATAATTTGGTATTGATCACCATCTTTCCAAAGTAAGTTTCCAAGCCTCAAAGCTAAAGAGAAGCACCAAACTCCATTGGATAGCAAATATTTTCTTATACCGATGATAAAGTGGTTGAAGTTTCATTGAAATACAATACAAGATCTTCTGCTTGGAGTAATTTTAATGTACATAAATACTCTGGGGTTTTGTTTAAATTTGAAAGGAAGGGGTTAGAATAACCTCAGGATAGTTTATTATTCTCATCTTCTCTAATTTTAGCTGTAGAAAGCTTGCAGCTGCTTGGATTGCATCTCTGGTAGCGTAAAACCAAATAACAGGTTGAAAATACACTTGCTCAAGGAAACATTTTCCAGTATGGCATACTAAGTATTTAATACATGCAGCTCATACAACCTTCTAGTGCAATAACACAATTAGACAACCACTTCCAGTATGAACTTGCTTTTGAAGCAGTCCTTACTAATGATATCTTATAAGATGTGGAAGTTCTGAGGTTTCAATGGTATCAACAGAAATCAGTGGGACTGAAGCCATCACTGATTAATCTCTAGTGAATAACATAACAGAACCCATTTAAATTTCAA
The DNA here is from genome assembly GCF_002078875.1 of Numida meleagris. Lineage (NCBI taxonomy): Eukaryota > Metazoa > Chordata > Aves > Galliformes > Numididae > Numida > Numida meleagris. The sequence goes on from NC_034411.1 coordinate 21,573,116, forward strand.
TAGCTAACTCATACATCTTTTGAGAAAAACATGCCAACTTTAAACGCTGCCTTATTCAAAAGTTAGCAGTTTGGTGAGAGGAGGAGCAGAGGAGGAGGAGGAGTTCAGTAGATAGAGAAGGGTATGCTGCAACACTACAACTCCAAGGCTGGACTAAGCTTTAAATATTTTGTATAGTCAGAGAATATATATATATATTAGAACTAGGAAACCTCGGGAGAAGGAAAATAAAAATCATCAGAGACATGGAATAGTTTCTTCATTTGGAGCAATGCAACAGTCTGGGGAGTTTTGGCAGGGAAGAAGAAATAACACAAAGGGATATGTTAGTGGACCATGAAATCATGAGTGGTATGGAGAAGATGGATGGAAATTGACTGCTTCATGTCTCTTTTAACACAGCCAGAGGCTGGTAGGAATTAGATAAATAAATAAGCAATCAGCTTTTCACGCGATGAATACCAGTTAGACCTGTACAACTTTTGTCAAATTATGCTGTTGATTAAAAACAAAAAAAAACAAAAAACAGCCAACAGTGCTCTTGTGACCAAGAAAGCCAGTGGTAAAACGGTACCCTGGGCACATTAAAAAGAGCATGGACAGCAGGTCGAGGGAGACAACCTTCCCCCTCTACTCTGCCCTGGTGAGGTCACATCTGGAGCACCGTGCCCAGTTCTGGGCTCCTCAGTTCAAGAAAGACAGGGAATTTCTAGAGAGAGTCCAGCAGGGAGGCACAAAGATGATTAAGGGCCTGTAGCATCTCCTTCATGAAGAAAGGCTGAGAGACTTGGGGCTGTTCAGCCTGGAGGAGACTGAGAGGGGACGTTATCAACACTTATACAAAGGGCAGAAGTCAAGTGGATGGGCCCAGGCTCTTTTCAGTGGTACCCAGGAACAGGACAAGGGGCAATGGGCACAGACCGGAACACGGGATGTTCCATACAAACTTGAGGGAAAAATTATTTGAGGGTGACAGAGCACTGGAACAAGCTGCCCAGAGAGACTGTGGAGTTTCTTTCTCTGGAAATATTCAAAACTTGCCTGGATGCCTTCTTGTCTGACCTGCTGTAGGAAACCTGCTTTATCAGCAGAATTGGACTAGATGACCCCCAGAAGTCCCTTCCAACTCCTACAATTCTGTGATTCTGTGAAAAAGTTCACAAGTTCAAGTACTTGGGGAAGAGGGTCACTGAGATTAACTGAAAAGACAACCAGATCAGGCTCAGAAAATCTACTGAGCTCAAAGCAGCTAGAGGCAGGGAGAGAATTCAGCTGCAGTTTGCCAAGTCCCTGCACATCTTTAGGCATCTGCTGCCAGCTCCCTCTAGAAGGCAGGAAACCGAGTTCTGGACCATTCTGCTGAAGCATTATGGCTGTTCTCATGTTCACCATAATCAATCAAAGCATCCCTCAGGGAGCCAGTAGCCCCAGATCACTAGGGAGTTTCAAAAGTTCAAATGACTCGTGAAATTCTTGGCTTCTAGTTACAGACCAGTATTTGGGGGTACCTATTTCGAAGAATATCTCTTAACATAGGTAGTATAGCCTAGACATACAAGATAATAATTAGAGGAGATTACATGTCATTAAGTATTACTGGGTTATTAAAATTTACCTAGAGCAAGGTAAGAAATAATAGCAAAATATAGAAGTGAAAAGATTTGCACCGTCTGATTAATCTTTTACTTCTATTTTTTTTTTTGTTTACACAATTTCTAGGTTTACCAACATACCTTTCTTTTCTTAAAGACTTACCTTAAAAAACTGTCTTCACAGCTACTGTACATCAAAATAAAGAAAATAACTACTTGCTACAGGAACATTCTCTCTACACCAAAAAATAACAGCAGTTGATGCTGCTGTGTCGACGAGTTACTGTCTTCTGTCTCCAAAACATGCCTACCACGTAAGAAATACAGCATTACGTTCCTCTAACAGAGCTCCCACACGCTCCGGTACTGCACAGCAGGGCAGGCCGCCCACAACCAACATGGCGCCTGAACCTCACCCTGCCCTGGCCCAAGATGGCGCCCCACCCTCGGCGCCGGCCTACCCGGAACCAAGATGGCGGCGGGACGCCGAGACAGCCTTTGGACTACAAGTCCCACAGGCGAGCGGGCGTGGCCTAGCCACCGCCCTCACGGGGTAAGCGGCGGGCAGGGAGTCCGGCGGCGGCGGGCGGAGCTGGCGCTGCCCTGGGATAACCCCTTCTGGGGGCGCCGGGGCTTGGCGGAGCTGTTAGCGGGGCCCCGCAGGGCTGGGCCCGGTCCTGGGCCCGCCGGGAGGTAAAAAGCGGAGGGCGGGGGTCGGGGTTTCAGGGGTCTCCGGGCCTGAAGGCGTTGTGGGGCCTCCGCCGGGCTTGGGCGCCGCGTCGGGCCCCGCTGTCCTTCAAGGCGGCCCGGCAGCTGCCGGAGAAACGGGCCCGGAGCCCCGGAGGGCGCGGCGCCGCGTGCGGCTGCGGGAGGCCTGGCTGTGGCGGCAGGTTGCTTTAAGCTCCCGCTGCGGGGGCCAACGGAAGTCGGCGTAGGCGTGAGATTTCTTTGCTGGCTGTGGCGCCGGAAAGGAAGCGAGCATCGGTACCCTCTGTTTCCTTGTCGTCTGGGCACGATCCAGGTCAGCGCCTCTTTCAACAAATTCCCGACTTCTTGCAAGTCAGTGCTATTCTGACTCGTTTCAAATAGCCTTTTAGAGAAGCTAAAGTGGCATGCAAAGTGACCTTTTGTAAAAGTTGTTCTGCTGAGCACTTGGAAGATGTGGCATTGAATTCAACAAGGTGGAGAAGGAATTGTAGATAGTTATTAAGAGGGAGAGTGTGAAAATTAAGTGGCATTTGTATCCTTTTCCCTCTTCAGCATAACAAGATTGGTTCCTGAGGTCTCACTTTGTGAGTCATAGAGGTAAAGGTTTACATTTCTACATGGGCCAACTACATTTGTAATAAAATGTAAATAAGAGGTGATAATGTGTAAGTGGTATCTAAAAATGTGATTCTTCTCTCATGTAGCTGAACTAGAACTAATAGAAAAATGAATATACTGTATGCGTTAACTTGTAGAGAGGGAATAGCTTTTATAAATCATGGCCTGGGTGACTTGCATCTACAGCCTTCTACAGGCACATTTCATTGCATTTAAGTAATAAAACGTATACTTTCTTTGGTAGACACCCCATGCTGCCCCGTCATGTGCAGAGGCTGGGCCGAGACTGGATCACCCACGTCAACGGTACTCAGGTATTTGCCTTCAGCAGCCCAGTTCCCACCTGTATGAGATGGGCCGGACACTGCCCATGGGCGTCTTTCCCTCTGCCTGTTCCAGCTGATTTCTCAGCGAACTGGAGGCTCCCACCGTTTTTTGGACCTTGGAGGCAATTTCAGAACTCTAATTGGCAGCTCGATAACTTTGCACAACATTCTTCCTTTCACCTACCTAACCCCAGTATGAAAGCTGAGGGAGAAGAACCCTTGACAAAGAAGAGGAGGCTTAGTGCCCAGCCAGATACTCCAGCCCTTGAAGAAGAACCAAACTTCTCTGATCAGAAAGAAGCAGTATGTGTTTCTGTCTCACAGGATGAAAACAGTGAGAGTAACAAGAAAGGTAAAAGATGTTTTTTGCTTCTTTTCTGTGTTTGTTCCTATTACTAAGAATGTAGAACTTGTAACAACTTATAGCGAGTTAGAGGCAACATTGCCCACATCTTTTGAGTTACTATTTTTCTTGGCACCTCTGCCAGAAAACAACTGTTTTAAAAATGTTACAGTGTCTTATTGCTGAGACCTTTCTTATCTGCCCTTCCCCTTAGCAAACACATCTTAATGTACCTATATCTGAGAGAGTGGTCGTCTTTCATTCACATGTTGTGACAGTACATAAAGGTACTCAAAAAGGCACAGTGTGGCTTCTCTCCCACTGTGAGAATAGTATCTGAAGTCTTGCTGAATTCGTTGCAGATACATTACATTGAGGATGTAGGGGCAGGCAGTGATATAAGCCATAAGTGTCATAAGTCAGAGACTGGATTTGGCTTCCAGGGCCCACAGCATTCCTGCAAGGAAGGAGCAAGGTGAGGTGATACAACAGCAGTGATCTCCTTAGAATGTGCCAGTTTCCTGTTTTCAAAATAATTAGAAATCCAGGGCATGTAATTTGTTTTCTGCTGTGCTGTTTACTGATTCTTATATAAAGATCATCTCCACTGAAGATTCTAAGCCATTACTAATCAAATGAGCTTTTAGAATTGGTTAAGCAATTTCCAAGGCAAATAGTTGTCAATTGAACGATTTCTAAGAGCAGTAAGAAGTCGTATGATTTGTTATGTAACTTGTTTTCTGCTGTGTGTGGTTTTTAACAGGAAATATCAAAAGACACTGGGAATATTTCTGTCAGCGCAGCAGGACAATGAAAATCTTTGAAAGTGCAGAAACTGACCAAAGCAATAGAGAATGTGAAGCCAAATTTGACTTCACAGTCATGTCCTACAACATCCTCTCGCAGAATTTGTTAGAAGATAACTCCCACCTGTACAAACACTGCAGGCAACGTTTGTTAATCTGGACATACAGATTTCCCAACATTCTACAAGAAATCAAACAGCTGGATGCAGATGTGAGTAGAAAACAAGCGTGTGGCAATTAATAAGAACTGATGGAATGGGGTAGCAAATCCTTGCTGGTTTTTAGTTTAGTGGATGGGCTGTCTTGTGAATCTAGCCGAGCCGTTAGTTATGTCATGCCTAGCAGTAGTTCGGATTTATGTTTATGCAATTAATGCATTCCTTGTAGTCCAAACTTACAGGAAAGGCAGACTGTACCGTATATAATGCTCACGGTTGCCTTTTGTCCCTGACTTCGTAGAATGGTCTTTTTGGAATGACTCTGTTCTGCTGACACACAGCAAATTTTTTTTTTTCAATATTAGAACCTTCTTTCTTCACATAAATCTCTCTCATTTTGTCTTTAATGCATGCTTGAATAGTGTGCAGTAAAGAAGGCACTCAATTTAAGAACAGCAATACTTGCATAAGCTAAAGGTCCACTCAGTCCAGCGTCGTATCTTCAGCACATCTGATGACAGATGTAGAGTAGGAAAATAGGGCACCTTTCTTCTGATAGTCTCAGCTTCTGAACCTCTAGAGCTGAAGCATGTGTCTTCAACTGTGCCAGGGGTTATTTAGTGCAAAGGACATGCAAGACTGAATGGCTGTTTTTTACTGGCAAATATTTTGTTTTAAGGAGCATTTTCTTTTATGGGAGAGTGAATCCTTTTGTAGGATTATGGGGGCAAAGAAAATTCTAAAATCTTCTTGGGTTTGTCTGAACATATGGAGACTGCCAACAGAGATAAATTAATATTTTTATCTGGTTGCGTCTTTTAATTGTAAACTTCTGCCTTAGGTACTTTGTTTACAAGAAGTCCAAGAAGACCACTATAGGAAAGAGATCAAGTCAAGTTTGGAATCCTTGGGTATGATGAAACTCTTATGGCCAGTACGCTTTTTTTCTTAATCACTGTAATGCTTCACAGGTAATATCAAGAAAAAACCACAAGTCCACTTTGATGTGACTTGTGATTTATATTTTGGGTTGTTTGGTGGTTTTTCTTTTTTTTTTTTTTTTTTTTTTTTCCCAACGTGAATAGAGAAGAACATGCTTGGTATCTCAAACTATTTAAATGCTTATACATTGTAAAGGGTATTACACCAAATTGACTGCAGCATTTAAACTGAAGTTGGGACAGGAGGCCTCTTGTGTTCACTTTCCTTGCTGAATCATATTTTGAAGCCTTTATAAGTAAAGTCAAATCTTAGCATACAGAGAAGGAATGACTGCTAGTGATATTTGATTACGTATGTATTGTTAGTTACGTTAAATAATTTCTCATTTCAAGAATACAGGATAAAACCTTATTTAAAAACTTACATTTTTACATTTTTAGCTGAAATTTATTTGGGGCAGTTAATATTGAACTACTTCCTGACTTGAGATGGCAGCTCAATGCCTTGCTAAAGCAGTTATTTTTGGAAAACAAGAAATAATGGGGATGATCACCATCATCTTGAAGGATGTACAAGAACTAAGTTTTATGTAAATTTCTTTTTATCGTGACCCAGTTGTTTTGGTATTTCTGTCAGAAACCATTCAGGTCTGAGTTCCTCATAGGGAATTTGTGATGGATATTGTTTATGAACTCTGCTGTCAGCTTTGTATTTAGTGACACCAAATAATTCCCACTAAAGTCATTTTTCCTCCAAAACAACATAAGCATGAGAAAATATAACCTCAAAAGATGCAGAGTTCAATGATGGACATTAAAGAAGGGAATGTAAAGAGAGCAGTGAACTTCCCTTAGGCTTCGGTACTTCAGACTGGGTCTTGACTGCACTGGGAGGGTTAGGGTTAGAGGAAAAAGTAGCATGAAGTCTAATTTTTTTGAAAAAGAATCTGTATTTTTACAATAGTATTTTATGTTTTTAATTACCTTTTTTGCAGGGTATCACTGTGAGTATAAAATGAGGACAGGGAGAAAACCTGATGGCTGTGCTATTTGCTTCAAAACTTCCAAATTTAGCCTGATCTCATCAAATCCCGTGGAATTTTTTCGCCGTGATATTCCACTGTTGGACAGGGACAATGTTGGACTAGTGTTGCTTTTGCAGCCTAAATTTCCATGTAAAACTAATGCTGCCATCTGTGTAGCTAATACACATCTGCTGTATAACCCAAGGAGAGGGGACATCAAACTGACCCAACTTGCAATGCTCCTGGCAGAGATTGCTAGTGTTGCCCCTCAGAAGAATGGTACTTTCTGCCCAATTATCATCTGTGGTGACTTCAATTCTGTTCCTGGTTCTCCGTTGTACAGGTTTATAAAGGAAGGAAAGTTAAATTATGAAGGACTTGCTATAGGGAAGGTAAGCTTTTCATCTCTTACCAGAAAAAAGTTGATTCTGATTAAAGAGAATGGATAGAAATTTGCTGTGGAGTTAAGCCTGGGTCTGTTAGCTGTGCCTTACAGGATGTTGTATCTGCTTCATCACTCCAAAATGAAAAATCTGCCAAATAAATTAATTGTTCTTAAAAGGCAGTAATCTGCAGGGTGATTGTGTCGCTGTTTCTAAGTGCTCTGGTCTTTAGGAGAAAATAACCACTTAATCAATTGCATTCTGTGTTCTCTCTGAGAAGATGACTTTTGTCAGCTTTGAATTACAGTGGTTAGAAAATTGTAAAAATCAAATACGTGATTGGGTGCTGAAGCTAAACTGTTTCAGGTTAGATGATTTTCTGTGTAAATTCTCGTGTGCCGTAGCTCTTGGGTATGTCAAAAGCTATTTAAGAGGAAGCATTGAACTACATACAATGAGAAAAGGGAAAACAGCCCCAGTGGTGTTTGTTGCCAGTGGGTAGTTGCTGTTAGCTTATCTTTGACCTTACTTGATCCCAGAAGAATAAGCATTAAAAAGATGAAATAAGATTCTGCTAGGGTGATGTCTATACTCAGTCCTATTATGTTGCTAACTGTGTTCTCGGTAATCTCTCAGCTTCATGTCACAACAGCTATCTTGGAAAATTAGGTAGCTGCAAAAAAACTCAATAAGAGTAAATAAAGGGAATGTACATTCTGATGAGACCCCACTGGATTACTACGTTCAGCTCTGGGACTCTAGCACAGGAAGGACGTGGACCTGTTGTAGTGGTCCAGAGGAGGCCTTGAGGATGCTCAGAGGGCTGGAGTACCTCTCCTGTGAAGACAGGCTGAGGGAGCTGGGCTTGTTCAGCTTGGAGAAGAGAAGGCTCTGGGGAGACCTCATTGCAGCCCTTCAGCACTTACAGGGGTTCTACAAGAAAGATGGAGAGAAACTCTTTATCAGGGAGTGTAGTGATGGGACAAGGGGTAATGAGTTTAAACTAAAAGAAGGTAGATTTAGATAGAAGTTTTTCACAGAGAGGGTGGCAAAGCACTGTCATGGCTGCCCAAGGAAGCTGTGGGTGCCCCATCCCTGGAGGAGCTCAGGGCCAGGTTGGATGGGGTTGGGAGCAGCCCTGCCCACAGCAGGGGGTTGGAACTGGGTGATCTTTAAGGTCCCTTCCAACCCAAGCTGTTCTATGATAAGGAGCATTTAGTGTTTTTATAGAGACTTGACAAGCCATTATAAAAGATTTGTTCTAGGGGGCTGTTTTTTGCTTACGATTTTAATGTACAGAAAATGTGTGGTCGTGTCAGGGTTTTCTTAATCAAATTTATTCTGAAAAAGCTTGTTGTCTTCCTTAGGTCTCTGGACAAGAACAGTTTCCAAGGGGACAAAGAATCTTACCTATTCCAATTTGGCCCAAAAAATTAGGTATTTCACAAAATTGTGTGTATGAAATAAAACAGCAGCAAAAAGAAGAAAATGCAGGTCAGTTTCGGGATTCATGGATTTTTTGGTCCTTTGAAAACACCCTTCAGGTAGCACTGAAAAACAGATCATCTTTTCTAGTAGAAGGGAAAAAATAGCCTTGAGCTTGCACAGTCTGATTGTTGGACTTGTTAGAGCGTAAAGTTATTTGTTCCTGTAGGCATGTGCAAATTTAAATATTGTACAAGATAAGCATTTTCAGATTTAAATCTTTGAGAAGACACAATTTGCCATTCAGGAGCTGACAGATAATCACAAAACTACTTTGTTTGCATCAGGACAACTTCTTGTGCTGTGACAGGGAGAAGAGAGAGGAATGCAGCATGTGTGTAGCGTCAGCCTGCTGCTCCTGCGTCCGTGTATTACAGTGAGAGTATCTCATGGGACAGATGGGAAAAGCAAGCGATTCCTTGTTGAACATTATTGCATCTTTCATCCACCTTTTTTGTGTGTCAGACAAAACAATTTGAAATGAATGTGATGTAATTTGAAAGATTCTTTGAAGGGAATCTAAATAATGGAACGGAATAATTTAACAGCTTTGTGAATTGCACCTTGCTTGCCGCAGGAAATAAACATACGTGGAGATATTCAGATATTCTATTGTAGCTTTTCAATACTGGTCTCACCTACATCCTATTTTTTAAATGTAAACTGAATGTATTTTTATTTGACAGGAGAAAAAATGGAAGAAGCAACGTCAGATAACACCAAAGAGATTGTAATAGCATCTGAAAAGTACGTGCTGTTGGGGAAAAAATGCAATCTCTTGACTGGATCTTAGATTTTCTGGGGAGGTTATATTGGTTTTGTTTTTAGACCAAACCTGTATTTGATTTCAGACATGGATACTAAAATGCACACTCATCCCAGTCTGCCTATCTGGCAAAATAATCAATAGACTGCTGTGAAGAAACATGTCATTTTTTGGAAAGGAAGAATATATTTGCATTTACCAAAGTGGGAAAAGCATGTAAAATAAAGCAAAGAAGAAGGAAGCTCCTGTAACAGTATATGTGTGATGTCAGGCACTAAGCCACATCTTATCAGAATTGAGATCTTGGTATCACTGCCAATAGATTAAAACTTCTGGTAATCAAAAAGGCAAGGAATAACTGTTCTGAGGAAAGGAGTAGATAACAGTACAGAAAATGCGATGCTACAGTGTAAATAAATCTATAGCATGCCCCGTGTTGAAGACTGCTTGCAGGTTTTTTGCTTCATCTCATAAGGGAAATGAAGTAACAAGGATGATCAAAGTCATTGGAATAGCTTTGATCTGAAGAGTGACTAAATGGACTTGGGTCTCTTGATTTAGAAAAAAAAAAAAAAGCTGGGAGGGGATTAAGTGGAAAATGATTAAGGGCTAGCAGAACACAAGCAAATATTGAAGGGGTGTGTAATGAATACACTGATCGTGACAAATTTCCAGACAGTAAATATAAAACAGACAAAGGTTCTTCGCTCTCAGCACAAGTAAAAGTAACTGCTAAACAATGTTGTACAAATATTTCAGCAATGGTAAGGAAAACTCATAGAAGAAAAATCTGTTGTACGTGATGTAATTGGTGTAGATGCAATGATTGTTGGCTAGGCTGTGAGTCACAGGATTGCCGAATGTTTTACCAGTTCTCACTCCCTGCCTAACCATTTGGCACTGGCTGGTGTCAGGCTTTCAGGGCAGGCTCTGCTGACTCAGGAAAGCTGCACTTCTGCTAAACACGGATGGAAAATGTCATCAAAATGCAGAGTGCGGAAGTCTATGGAAGCTGCAACATATAACCATTGGCAGTAGAATCAATTGAAAAGAGGAACTTATTCCCCATCCGTTTCCAGAGCAGAAAATACTACTTTCCTGTATTGTACCCACTGCCATCCAGGCCAACTTAATTGATTTAAAAAAAAAAAAAAAAAACTTGATTTTAACCAGAACTTACAGCAGATTAGGTTTAAAATGCAGCCATGCAGAGCAAGGCAGGTACAGCTTAGGAAAGGGTAATTTGCTGAGCTGATGGGAGCAAATAGTTGGGAGGGAGAGAAGAGCTCTTCTGCTGAAAGGTGCAGTTGTGCCTTTTTTTTTCAGGATTGAATATACAGATGAGATGAGATGAGATGAACTGAAGAGGAACAGAGTGGCTGATGATGAGGAAAGGCAAAACAGGAGCCTGAGAGCCTGAGTAGAGGAAAGTTTAGCCATAGCCTAACTTGAAAACAGTTGAGTTTTAGTTCAGGAAAAAAAAAATTCTTTACATACTGCAGGGCCCAGGTAGAGACGAGTTCATAGTCAGTCCCTTTCTTGTAAGCTTTTCTTATGTGAACATTTCTAGAAAAAAAGGTGATGAGACTGAATGCTTAAAAGATACACCGGTTTGCATGTGCAGATGATTCTTTTGTTTGAACTGGAAACCATTCAATTGTTTGTTTGTTTGTTTTTCCTAGGAAATACAAGAAAATAAAATGTTTTTCTTTGATTCCTGTCTAGATTGTCCTCAAAATTGCAGCACCATTTTAAGTTGTCTTCAGTCTATTCTCACTACCTTCCTGAAACCGGGATCCCAGAAGTAACAACTTGTCACTCCCGCAGTGCAGTCACCGTGGATTATATTTTCTATTCTGCAGCAAATGATGATTCTGTTGCCCCACCAGGTAAAGAAACCAACTTTTAATTATTTTTCAGAAATGCTAAAAGGGAACTTCTGGATCCGGTTGTAAGGGAAATGCGATAATTTGATCCGTATCGGGTACCTCAGAGGTATGGCTGCCTTGTCAATCTACCACAGCTGGAATGTCACACAGGGCAAAGTCTTTCACCTAGAGAAATATTCCTGTAGTTGCCATCTCAGCATGGAAAGCAAGAGCTGAGGCTACAGAAAATCAGTGATGTAAGTAGCACCTGGAAAATACTGTTGACAGTAACTCGTGCAGGATCTTAGTGGCAAGACCTACAACAAAGTAGTTTTTCCAATCATTCAGGCCATAAAATGGCAATTTACGACGTGCATTAAAGTTGATAAATGACCTTAACTTTTCAGGTAGCCTTGGTGTAATTAATGTCAAGTGAATGGTCTTTCCTCCGAGAGCAGGCACTGGCAGATGCCCAGTTGTCACTCTCCTGATTGCAGTTGCAGCTAAAACTCACCAGATGGTGCAAGAAAGACGTGGTGCCTCTGCGGGTGCTTTTCTTGGTGGGGAACGGCATTGCCTTGATCATAATTTGTGCGCTTAGTGCGGAACTCCTGAGCAGCAGATTTTTCATGTTACAGTTTGCTGTGTGTTTTATGCCATTATCAGACATCAGTGCGCAGTGGAGTGCCACCAGATAAATGGCTCTGCAGAACTCTAGCAAAGAAACCTGGATTCCACTCCTGCTCCCAGTGCAAATGGCTGCTGATTTTTGTGAATTAACATTGTTCATGGTAACTGAAATGAAACTTGCACCTTCATCTCTCAGACCTTGAGTCTAGATCGTTAACATTCATTGAGTCAATGTACCATCACTTGTCATAGCGCATACAGCAAATGTTTAGTGTAAAATATCAAATACAAAAGCTTAAAACAGAAATAAAAGTTTCTGAAAAGTTTTTTAAAACTTTTATTTCTGAGTGTCTAAATTCCTCCTGAATTCTGTGCAATCTAAGTGCTGTGTGATTTAAAAATTTATGGTATGCTTAGCCAAGAACTTAGTTTGGTGTTCAGAATTTACTGTGAAAATGAGAGTTAGTACTTACACATGGGTCCTGCAGGATTCCATTTGGCTGGTTCCAGAGTGCCCTGAGCTGGCATGAATCACTGCATACAGACCACGCTCTGTAACAGTGAACTGCTGCTCTGTAGATGTGTAGGTGCTGCCAAATAATACATTTGGCTCAAGAGCTGAGCAGACGTGTGCTTTAGAGATGTTGAGGCATTTCTGCAGCAAGAAGGATTTCCTTCAAGGCAGCAGTAAGCAGCTGTTGTGTAGAGGCCTGGAAAGCTAGCAGTTGGCAAAGGGGTGAAACTCCTGACCTCTGCAAGGAGTTTAATAGTTGCTGGGTGATCCTTTGTATAGTTCTACTTGTAATCCAGCCCTTAAAAGGTTCAGCTGGAAATTCTAAAAATCTGATCACTTTCATACACATTTTTGTGAAAGTTGCAGCTGCTGTTTTGGGGCCATTCCTGAAAAGCACTCGGCCCCCTCTGTAGTATCTCTCTGCTCTGACACCAACAGGTAGGGTTGCAGAATAGTCTGCTCTCTCAAGGAGGCAGCTCAAGAAGTCTAAAAGTTTGATGCAGCACTGAAGGATTTCATTTTTAAAGGAATTTTTTTACTCGATGCAAAAAAAAAAAAAAAAAAAAAGCTTGCTACTTCTTGCTGCTGCTTCCGGCCTTGTGTTGTGTGGTTTTTTTTTGTTTTTGTTTTTTTTTTTTTAATGAGGACACATTTTTAAATGTAGCATAATAATAACAAGGCTGTAAGAGGCTGTCATTCATCTTCCCCTCTTCCATGAGCAATGTGGTGCTTTTCATTTGGGGGAGGGGAGGATTTTTTTGGTACTTTTATTTGCTTGTTTGTTTTAAGGCTATGATAGAAAGTAGCAGGAAACACTGGGAAATATCCATTTCTTATGCTGAGCAATTAGGAATGAAGATGCCAGAAGGCTTTCATCCTCAGCAGAGAGAGAATTGCCTGCCTGCTGGAGAACTGCATGCTTGAGGATATAGAAATGTTATGTGTACTAATAACTCTTATGACATTCTTAATTTTGCAAATGTCAGCTCTGTACAGCCATGCTGCTGTGCTAGAGAATAAGACTGGATTGTATGAGGCTTTTTCAGGGAAGTTACAATGAACAAATAAACAAATCCCTTTCCCTTATAAGCTCAGTTCCCTCCTGCAGAGTGGAGGGGCTGTGTCCTTTTGAGTGCTGCAGCTCTGCTGGGAGCAAGTCCTCCTGTGAGGGAACGGTGATAGACTGAAAGAATTCCAAACCATCTTATTTGTGGTTTTACATGGAACAATAACCAGATTATTTGTCATGTTTTCTTCTTTCTGAGCGCCATTTGTTTATTTATTTTTTACTTTTTAGTTTAGTCTACACTGAATGTTTTTGTCTGTTTGTTTTCACTTAGGAACGGAGGATTCTCTTCATGGAGGTCTGAAGCTTCTCGGTAGGCTGGCGCTTCTAACAGAGAAAGATCTCTGGACTGTTAATGGTCTTCCCAATGAAAATAACTCCTCTGACCACCTGCCGTTGCTCGCAGAGTTCAGGCTCATTGAACGGTAACACCCAAAGGACTTTCCATGCAGCTACAGTTACTTTCACCTTCTCTCTTAACGTGATTTTTATTTTTAAAAGTTAGTTCAAGCACTGCTGGTTCGGTTTAAATGTTTTGCTTGCATGCTGATTTGGTAGCGTTGGGTAAAGTAGACTTTTTAAAGAGACTTTTCTAAGTGTTTTAATTACTTTATGAAGTCTTTGAGGCAAAAAATAAGGAAGAGTTTACATGAGATTCCTCTTTGATAACGGAAAACATCTGTGCCAGTCTTAAAATGGCATTATTTTTCACAGAGATGCTGTAAATGGTCTTTATTGTAAATTTGAGTAAAATTGATTATTCTCTGAGAACTGTGTGTTTCTTCAAGCAAAAGGGAGAGAGTTTGTGTGCACAGCACAGTTTGTAATGAGCTGGAAATAATATTCTGTTACGGAGTTCCTTTTCAGCCACTTTCATCTGAGTACTTCTGCAAAGGAATTTAACGGGAGAAGATAGGTAATAGAGAAGGATCATTCTAAATAGTAGGACTTAACTTGAGAATCCCTTGTCCGGCACTCAGAGAAGTATTTGCTTAAAGCCTCAGCTCTTTCACAGGATGGGTTTCACATGAGTTCCAATCTCTTCTACACCAAGAAGTACTTACGTAGACCACTCCAAACATCCTGTAGGGTTGGTCTGAACCTTAAATTTTACACTAATTTAAAAGTAAATGCTTTAGATGTGCACATCAATGGTTTTCATATTTGTCTTGTATTTAAATACTCTGCGTCACTGTGACATTTTAAAAACAACGTGGGTGTTTTCTGGAATATCACAACCTGGACACTTCCCAACAAGAGCTGGTGTTAGACAAGATAAAAGTAACCCTAAGTCATTACAAAGACTACCATGATATTTTATTGAAGTTTCACACTGTGCGTAAGCATACAAGTAATGAAAAAAAAAAAAGAGCAGCATGCATGTTTTCTACATTATTTGACCATTTTGCAGGAAGTTTAAAAAAAAACAGCCACTAGAACCACCATTAAGACAAATGCCATAATAAGCAAGTTTCAAGAGAATATTTCAGTTGAATAAGAACCACCTCAAAACAGCTCTGTAGCATAGAAGAGCTTCAGTAAAGTTAGAGGTTAAGAGAAAACTTGGATTGCTCTGGACCCTGGTAACAGCTATATACCAACACCTGTTACTTGAGTTAAAGAGTAGTAAACTGTGGTTCCATAGAAAAAACTAGAAACATACCAGATACCCTCATGCTATATGATACAGCTGATCACCATGTCAGTTTTTCTACAGTATTTTACCCATGAGAAATCTAAGAGACACAAGAAGCAAATTGTCACGAGACACTGAGCAGCACAAAGTGTAAACCAAACTCTGTAGCTGATGTCAAATGACACAAGAATTTATACTAAAAGAATTCTTCCCTCTCTTCAACTTCACTCCTGAACCAAAATTCCTGTTGTGAACATAGGAGCGAAAAAGGCTGGGGAAAGAGGGATGAAAAAGGCCTCCCTGTAACTGATCAAGTAATCTTGTATAAAGAAGTATAATACATTTGAAAAGCCTTCTTTCCAGGCCTCATGAAGACTGATTACTGAAAAGCCTTTTGCTGTTTGTAGAAGATTGCTGGGTCTCTGTTGGCTTCCTGTCCTAGGTAGATGAGTTCACTGACTCTTCTGAGCAAGCAATGAGGTTTAGGTATGTGCACTCATTTCCTTCTGTTTTCATTCGTTTCCTAGCTGATACAGGAAGAGTTCTAGGAGCTTACATCATTCCATTTCATTCAGTATTACTGTCATTGTGGTACAATGCCCTGTCTTCTCTGAGATCCCAAAACACGTGCGTGCCCAGAAGAGGAGGTACACAAGGCCCATAGCAGTATAATTCATAAGCACAGCACGAAGGGTAGAGGCTGGATGTTTGGAATAATCCAGTTTCTATTTAGGCACCTAATGAAATATTTTCAGGAATGCAGCGCTCAAATGCTTCCAGAGAACTTCACTAATGTGAAAGGCATGAAAGTCTCTTACCACGTCACTTGTGAACGCTGCCATCCATCACAGGTCCTTAGCCAAGTCTCACAGCAGAAGGGCAGAGGAGGGAGGAAGCAGACAAGCCTGGTTCTTGGTTATTTCAGCCACACAATGTATTTTATTGCTGAACTTCTTCCAGTACAAGCTTCCTTATTCAGGTCTGACTGAGCAGTTGTTGTTACGATGCATACAAGAGAAACTCCCTAGGCAGCACGGTGGAAGCTTAACTTCAGCCTGTGATGTCTGATCTTAATATAAGATGTCAAGGCATCACTATCTGAGACCACTTGGCCTTTCAAAGACAAGGTTCAAAGCTGCACACAAATCTTGAAAGAAATGTGTAAAGACTCAGCAATTTGGACATTTTTTCCATGATTCCAGTAACGTATACAAGGAACAAACCATTATGTGGATTCTTGCCTCTACAAAAACAACAATCTCTTCTTCTTGTGCTTCAGCAGTGTAGTCAGGAAAGACAAAAAGCTTGTGACAAAGTATAAAAAATTATGAAATTTTAGAAATTCATTATTCATCAATTACCATTTTTTTAAAAAAAACCTCATTTCTCCCCAAGAAAACGTGTTTAAGAATACACTTGCATATTACTATTACTTAACATCTTTCAGCAACATGCACAAAACAATAATAGAGGTGGCAGAGCACGTCCAGTGCCATTTTAATACTACCAGGAATGCTGGGAAACAGTACAAACTTGTTACAAAACAATAATACTGACAGTTTTGCATATCTATCAAGTTTTGTGAGGTAATGTTGACACTTCAAAAAATCATGCCACTTCTGCACTGGTTGTTTTTATTGCTGAATTAACTATTAATACTGAATATGAATTTTTTTTTTTAAAACACTGCACCCCAGCACGTCTTAATACTAAGAGTATGAGTTGTAGCCACCCCAAAGGTACCACCCAGCACAATGTCCAAATTCAATTAATGCTCATACAGCAAAACTCTATTTGTAGAAACTCACATACAACTGGTGTTACGTCCTACACGATAGAGTGAAGGTTCTCTTCACTGATGCCTTTTCCATGAACTGAATGAAAATAAATACTGCCACCAAGAAAAATCCTCTCCGTTCTATTTTCTAGGTAAAACCTTTACTATAAATGTCCACAAGTTAATAAATAGTCCCATTCCTTTTTCCTTCCAATGGAGTGAGGGTAAAGTGCAGTGGGAAGCACCGAGGAAGCCCTCTGTCCAGCCTATGGCTTTGTTAGATGCGGAGCTGGTAGCCCACCTCGTTGAGTGTAGCCAGGTCTCCCTTCTTGTCCACCACCGCAGGTCTACAAGGAGAGGAGGGAAGAGGGCTGCTCAGCAGTGATCTGGCACTGCCACGCAGGAACAGAGAGCACCTGCAGAGCCAGGTACTAGGGCTGACTACATCCAGTCTTCTCACTGCAAACACAAGCATGCTGAATTTCTTACACAAATGAGCATAACCTGAACTACTCATGTAGGCTCCCACTATAGCCCAGCACCAGCAAAGAACAAGTTGTCCATCCTCTGGCTTTTACAGTAACATGAAAACTGCTGAGAGTCAGTGGGCAAGGTTTCTGATGTGGCTGTCATCAGAAACAGCTGTCTCAGCCTACTCCTCCCCCTCGCCTGAGTCTGCATGAAATCTAGAGCCAGCCAAACAGAAAGCCTGAGATGAAGACCTTATACTTTCCAGGCATCTTACAGATTGGTACTATCAAGCCATTCACTTCAGTTATCTCACTTAAACACACACTGTTACTATATCCACAACTCCAAGCAAATGAAACTTCAAGACTGAGCAGTCTCTCCCTATTTAGCATGCAATGGAAAAGCTCCTGCAGCAACATTCTTAAACCTAAATAATCCTGGCAGCGTATAGTTTATGGAAGCATTTAATTTGATAGCTGAGAGCCTGGAATAAACTATTCTCACAGCAGAAAAGCAAACATGTCTCAGTTTTTAAGTACTTAACAGAAGAGAATTATAGAAGCAGAACCATCCAGGCTGGCTTTAATTGAAGAGAGGGAGGGTAGAGGGATGGGAATGGAAGAGCATCCTTTCCTAAAACAGAGGAAGGAAGAAAGGACACTGGGAACTTCATATAGTGCATCTCTCGCTGGTCTCAGATCCTGCTCACAGCACCAGTGCTATACATCCCCATGAGATAAGATGCAGGGATTGGTTCAGAGTACCATACAACCGTAGATACGGCCACAGTGCCTACATTGCACTTCTGTACTGCACTGGGAGAGATGCAGAGGGGACCCCATAACTCCAAAAGAACCCAGCAGATGAGGCCAGGGTGGAGCAGGGCCTGCCACAACTATGATTATTCATGCACTAAGCAAGGAGCTCACAGTGATGACGCCTAAAGCACAGCATCGTGGACCGAGTATGAATTCACAAGTTAAAATAAAAGCCTGCTGTGGAATCATCTGGTGCTAAACTATCTGGAAGTTATCTTTAGAAAGTTAGCCTAATGTCTTTGTTAGCCACTTTAAAATAAACAAATAAGTGCTGAGACAGCAGTCCGGGAGCCTATTTAAAAAGAGGTGATCATAAATGCGTGACTAATCTGGGTGACGTCTGGGCTTTCGCAGTTGTCAGCTTCCTGGCACCAAGCAGTGCAGCTCGAGCGCGACTCTTCCGCATCTAAGGTATGGAGTCTGCTGGTGGCTGTAAAAGGCCCGGCAGCTCACTTCTGTCCATTTAGAGGTATCGCTAGCGGTCGGAGTCCGCTCCTCCCCACTCCGTCGCAGAAAAACAAATAGCTACGAAGCATGAATGAAGTGGCCTGGTTTTTTAAACCAATTAAAATCAAAGGTTTACAGTGGAAGAGGTATTTCTGCTTTGGCAAGAAGGCTGACTTCTTCCACAATCCCCTAAGCTGGATAGCAGCCCAATACCAATGCTACTCATGGGAAATCCAACTTCTTTTGAGGCAGTGATAGCTGAGCACCCCACACCACTGGGAGGTCTTCTCCTGTTTCTAATACTTAGGCCTGAACACCCCAAAATGTGATCAAACTGCTTTCCTCCCTGTAAAGGCCTCCTGCACCCCAAGGTCTGTTATTTGTTTCTCATAAAAATGTACTGCGTAAAAACTGAAAAAGAATAAAAGGTGGAAGCCACATTTCTACTGTCACAGCCATCCAACACCCTGTAGAGCTGAACCAAACAGGTGTCACCAGGGCTTCCAGTGACACCATACAGAGGAGCCATCAGGGACAACAGCACCAGGACAAGCAGCACTGCCAGCCTGGAGAGTCTCTCAGGCAGTCAAGGTCCTGGTACAGTTTTCCTATATATGTCAGTGTCTACATTTTGTACACTGTCAAATAATAAATATACCATGCCCCCAACCTTGTACTGCCAGTGATGGCAGCAGTGACAGCACAGGAGTACTCACGATTTGTCTCTTCTGAACGGCCGTCTCGGAGGGCTGGCCTGCCTTCGGCGAGGGGACAGCGACTTACCCCGCGACCTCTCCTTCATGGGAGAATGGGCACTTGAGGGCTTCAGAATCTGCAGGAGGTGGGGAGGGGAGGGAGAGGTGTTCCATGAAGGCAACAATTCATGAAAAAATAAAGATTAAATGAAGGGCCTTAGACAGTAGCACAGATGGCACACACAGAGCCCTCAGTCCCTTGGGGTTCGTTCAAATGTTGCCCAGGTTAAGAGGAAGCCCATCGGCACAGCACTCATGCTTCAGGCTATTTTTAAGATTCAATCCTCCAAGTCAGACCCCTTGCAATGTAAATGCTCCGAATTAAATGGCTCAAGCTCTGAATTAAGTCATCTTGTGACTGACTTAGAGGAGGTCAAGGTGGCATAAGGCACAGACTTAACTCATGTGGGCAGAGCTCAGCACAGGGCTTTCAGCCCTCAATTGTGTGGGGCTGTGGTCCTGGGCTTGAGGACAGGACACAATGGCACAGCTTGGTACAAACACAGAGCTGGTGCCTCTATCAGAAGCAAGCACAAAGTTCAGGAAGCTGTCCACCCGCATGTACTTCTTTAACTAGAGCCCATTCAAGTGTTCTGCTCTCCAGATGGTATTAGAAGTGCATGAAAAGAGAAGGGCAAAAAAAGCTTTATTACAATGTAACCAAGCATATTTGCCTATGATGACATCAGGGTACAAGCCGGCATGGCATCCTATCTGTGCCACTGCCCCGCATGCGGTCTCTCCTCTGAAGCCCTGTAGATCACTTTGGCTTCAGCATCTTTCACTGCTGCCTCCTCCCCCTGCGCCCCAGGCACGTGCCCAGCAGCGAGCACAAAGTCATAGAGGCAGCAGTGATGCTCGCTGGGCCCACCTGGCTGCAGCACGGCTGCAGGACACAGCCCTCTCTGTCCTGGTGGGAACCTTGGGGGACTCCCAGAGATGGACATGCACCAGAGGCAGAGTGAGGGCACTGCTCACCCCTGCCGCCCTACTTGGCAGCACAAGAGAGGGCTGTCCTGCTGTCACAAATGCCAGCAGCAGCACTCCGTCAGGGGGCAGGGAGGCTGTCTCAGCCCCTACCAAAAAGGCACATGGCTGCCATGTACGAGCCATTCCTCAGCAGGGCAGGGTGTGGGAACTCAGAATAACTTGCATACCTCTCCAAAAGAGCCAGCCCCATACTTAGCAATGCACCTGCTCAGTTCCTGCTGCCAGCAGAAGGCTGGAGAGGCCCCAGCTCCCCTTTTGCCTGAGCTGTGACCGGCTCCTTGCCCACAGCCGTGCTGGCAGCACGCTCAGGGACACCCCTCGTCCCAAGGGCAGCCAAACCCCGCAGCCCTATGGCAGCGAGCCCTCTCTCCCTGTGCTTCCCTCAGTCCTGCCAGGCGTTTGCTTTCCTTCCCTCCCCACCTCACCTACCTCGTGACTGAAGCACGGGTGGTGGGAAGCATGCCCTACATGGAGAAGTGACTCTCCTCAACATGTGCTCGCATACCTCAGGGACTGCCATCATGCTCCTCTACAGACTTGCACCTCTCAGCAGATAGAGGAAAGGCCCACTTCCCTCTGCTGCAGGCATCCACCTCTATGTAATGCTGAACCTGCCTGATTTGGAGCTGTACAGCAACCCCCCCCAGCTCCAGCCCCAGTGGCCTCCTCTGGCCACCCTCATCCAGAGCTGGGAAATATACAGAGAACAATCTGGGTGCTAGCTCCTCGACAGCCAGGGAAGAGTGTGGTGTTCCAGTGTTTCACAGGCTGAAGGAGAGATCCTGGAACTAAAACCAGGCACCAGACCTACCTTCATCCTCATATCCCTGGCAAACTTCTCCAGCTCCTTCCTGACTTCTGTGCGCATCATTTTGGACACATTGAGGACCAGCTGTTTCCACTCAATGGGCTGAAAGCTGTGTGGCTCATGTGGGACATACAATCCGATTTTGACTTTTTTGACTGAATGCAAGTACTTTTTATAGGAGTCTTCAAATTCAAAGATGAGGTCGCTCAGAGTTCGGTAAGTCAGAGGTTTGTCCATTAGATCCGAGCGCCTGCTCATACCCAGTGAGCCGTACCGGCCATTGCAGTAAATTCCAAGCACCACATGATGAAAATAGTTCCCTGAGAAGTGGGTTTTAAAGCTGATGGGGAATCGTTCCACAGAGGGCTGCCCATTTGTTAGGTATCTGTGTGCAATGAGTCAAAGAAAAAACGGGGTTGAGAAGAGTGCACCACGTTACAGCTGTGAGACCTCCAGCAGTTTTCACTGCCAGGACCCATGCAAACACAAATGTATTCTCACTGTGCCCCAGCAACAGTCAATACTACTAAAGCCCATTATACTGCCTGGAGAATAAGACGCAATTGTTCAGGCAGGAAAGGGCCTGACTCTACCATGCCTGCGGGGAAGAACAGAAAAACAAAGCAACAATGACAGTGCTCAGTGCAGTATGCTGGAGGAGAGCATCCACCCCGAGTCCCTGGGAACTCCTTTATCTGACACCAAAACCAAAAGGGAACTGCTGACACTTGGTAGGACTCAGGCCGTTTATCCTCATTTTCACACATCTCGGCAGCTGTTAAGCAGTACAAACAGATCAGAATCCTCTCCGGGGTTACAGATCTGGCTTTCAACACCATCCTCAGTCAGGCCACTCCTCATACAAGACCAGTTTTGTACATGTAACACGTTGCTGAGATAAAGACAAGCTCTTGGGTTGACGATTACTGTTTCCAGATTAGCACAGACACATGGCCAGGAACAAACCTTTTAAAAAAGCAGAATTAGTCCCTGAACTGCTGGCTAGCCGTTCCAAATGCACCACAGGAAGCAGCCGAGGGCCAAGCTTTCTGACAGCAGTATGTGATCTCAGATGCGAGCTGCGTGCTGGCCCAGGTGGTTTCCTCAGGACATCAGTGACACTCGCAGAAGGGGAAGGACAGACAGATTCCCTCACACAAGCGAGTCCGCATCAGTGCTGAGTCTGTGCAGCTCCCTGTTGCTAATCCCGAACAGCTGAGCCCCAGCTCCAGGCGCTGAGGCTCACAGGGTCTGCTGGCCCTAGACAGGGCAGGTGCAGTGACAAGGAACAGCTGCAGCACACTTCAGCACCTTTGGGGTACATCATCCACCCAACACTTGCCAAATTTCACATACTCAAACATTTTTGCCACACTCAGAATCAGGCCCAGCGCTATTGTGACAAGCGGAAAACTCAGCCCACTGCCATCTCGTTTAGGTCACCTTGCTCCAGGCCCTAAAAGGAGCATCCTGCATCTATCAAAGTCACGTTACAGTAACTTGTCCTACAGACAGTTTCTTACAGAAGCCCATTGTATTTATCAATCCGTGTAACTGAAAAAGCAGTATCTTTTATTAACACCTATGAAGCATTCGAACATCACCACTATTTTCCTTTCATTATGAAAGAGTTTCCTCTCGCTCCCCAGCGCCCTTCTATTGAGCCCACACAAAGCGTGGCGGCCGCCTGCCACACATACACACTTCCGCCACCAGGCCTTGCAGAAGTTGCAATTTAATCTCATTAAACGCTGGGTAGGAGTAAAAGGCTCCTTTGAGGATGGAAATTACCCGCCATCAAACAACTCAGCAACAACTGCTGTGGAAATTAACCTTTAGGTACAGGTTGCTTCTGCCGAGGGACTGCTTAATGAGAGTCCCCACCCGAGATGAAATACACAGCAAACGGGCTTCCCCTCCGCCCGTGTGTCATTATTAGTTCTTTTCCTTTCTGCTCTGCCCAAGTAGAGCTGTATTGTAGCAAACAAAAGGCAATGACATGCTGACACCACGGCTGCAATCACATTTCTGAGCCAGGCCTGTAACTGCGGGACGGAGAGTCAGGGAGTAAATTACACGGCACAATGCTGACACAGCACGGAGCAGGAGAGGGCACAGGCAGCTGAGAGGAGAGCTCGGTGCACTCCAGATCCCGGTCCCGGTGCAAGTCCAAGCAGCTTCCCAAGGTCTGGCCACGGGGCTACACAGCCAAAAATCAGTACTGAGGGATGCTGATCTCCTCAGACATCACCCAGGACGGCTATCTGTCACCTTCTGGGTAACCACCTCCTGCTCCAACACAGGAAACACATAAGGACAACACCTGGAGCTCCACCAGGGGACACAGTGATAGGACAAGGGGGAATGACTTCGAACTAAGAGAGGGGAGATTTAGACAGAAATTCTTTATTCAGAGGGCAGTGTGAGGCCCTGGCACAGCTGCTCAGAGAAGCTGTGGTACCCCATCCCTGCAGGTGCTCAAGGCCAAGTTGGATGGGGCCCTGGGCAGCCTGAGCTCGGGGGGCAGCCCTGCCCACGGCTGGGGCTGGGTGGGTTCTGAGGTCCCTTCCAACCCAAACCATTCTTTGGTTCTATGAACATGCTGAGCTAAGGCATGATCTGAGTCAGACTCTGTTTTAAAACTCTGGAGCAGAACTAGATTCTGGATGTTTGGTTTTTTTTAAATCTATATACCTACATGATGACTCCAGCAATGCTTTACAGTCAGCCCTTCTGAGTTTTAATTTATTCCCTGGTAAGCTCCACTACCAAAAAAGTCCCACAGAAATCCTAGCATTCTTCCGCCCTGTTACAGACCATTCCCTAAATAGGTGCTCCCCACTGAGGAGTACAGAGCAGCTCCCAGCCAGAAGAGGAACTCTTCATCTCATTCATTTGCCAGAAGCAAATTTAGAAAGGGTTTTCTCTATTGCTTTTTTTTATTTTTAAGTACATAATCTGAGCGGGATCTTTCCATGTGCTAGCACTGCGGCTCCAAGCTTTGGACACTGACATTTCTGGAAATAGGCCTTAGCAGCTGATGCCATCTACGCAGCAGCAGCTGGCTTCCCAAGGCTACCCGACCTTGTGCTGCTTATGACCGGCAGCCTCCTGCAGCCGCTGGGAACTGTAGCCAGCTCAACAGGTGGCAAGGGGACAAGCTGTGGGGGTGCCAGCCCACCGGTGCCCAAACCAGGAGAGTGACTGTCACGCACCCTGTGACAGCAGGCAGGGAGGCTCAGACAGCGAGCGCAGGCCAAGGCGGCCCAGTGCCAGGGAGGAGGACAGGGCAGCCTGGCTGGCTGGGCACAGCCGCTCATGGGCGCCTGCAGCTGACACAGCACTGAAATCCCTGCTCTGCATGGCCCTGCTGACTGAGCAGGGAGCCAGTTCTCTAACGCCCAGGTGCAGCTTGAGATGACTAGTTCAAGGTTAGGCCACGAAGATGAAAGTGATGACAAGCCCTCTGAGCTCTTCCCAGCTACCAGAGGGGCTGCAGCTCTTCAGCAGACCCCTCCCTGCCTCTATTCCAGTTAGAAAACAGGTCAGGCTGCAGACAAGCTTGTAGAAAGCAAGGAGGGGATGGAGGGGATGTCAATATCCCAGACACCCTGCAGTGACCACAGGAAGAAAGTCTCCCCCTTACCGAAGCACTTGCTCCCAGCCAGGAACTTGCCTGCAAGGCAGGAGGGACTCCAGCAGTGAGAAACATCACCCAATGATTAAATGGTTAGAGTGTAAAGCCACTAAATCATCTCTCCTCCTAGGGCACCTCCACTCTCCCCATTTAATGACATTATCAGACAGCAGGAGGTCTCATACACTGCACAGGTCTGCTGGTTACCTCGCATGAACCAGGACAGGGGCACTGCAGTCAGTGGAAGTAAATTAGATTCACCTGTCACAGACAGCACTCTGCGGACCCCTGAGGTTCTGTACTCACCCTCTGTTATTTTGCTCTCCACATTTTAATAAAGAATACAACATGGATACAATTCCCTCGCCACCTTTTGGTTTACTACTCCCTATCCTGAGCACAAGTAGTTTCGATCCTTGCTCATAATGGATGTAGTGAACGCACCATTACTCAGCTGATCTGCAGCTGAACTGAGAAGCATCCTGGGGAAAGCAGCAGGAGGAATGCCTCCGGTTAGGCACTGCTGAGCAGCCCATGAAAGCAACATGACACAAAGCCAGTTCAGACAGCTGCGCAGATGAGATCTGTGCAGGCTGCTGCAATCGATATAATGCTGGAAGATCTGTACGAGCTCTTGGTAATCTCACAGCAGCTGTTCCCTTGCTGTGTGCAGACAGAATAGCTCAGTATTTTACTCACTGCCAGATAAAAATGCTTCAAAATCCAGTGCGAAGGCAATTATGCAAAACTTAATTCTGCACCAAGAGGGACTGCTGAAGTATTTTATAAGAAGTCACACTGCAAAGGCAATTGCACAAGCCAGCAAGCAGCTCAATTAAATGACACCTTGCTAAGCCACTCTGTGCTAGCTGAGCTCTGAATGGAGGCTCACACTGAGGGTCCACCGTCAGCAAAGCTGGGCTTTGCTCCTTTCGGTAGCCAAGCAACAGAACAAGGCCTGTCAGCACACCAATCACAGCAGTACCCTATTTCTGGAGGCAGAAAAGAGAACCAGAGGTTAACACACAAGCACTAGGATGCTCAGCTCAGCTGGATGCAACTCATTGATGCGACACCCAGGAGAGCGAACAGAGGGCAGCAGCATCTCTCATTTGGAAACTGTCTGGCCCTGGAAAGCATGTCATAGCTGCTGCTTCATCGAGTACACACCTGGGAGGGTGACTGAAGATCAGTCTCACAGCTGGTGAAAAAAAATCAGCCAAGGACATGTTATAACAGAGATCTGCCCCAGAAACACACCTGGAGCACACCATGGGGCTCCGCAGGGACACAGGCTTTGTAAGGGCCACTTCCAAAAAGCACACAGTCAGGTGGCCCATCTAATTGTCACTGATATTCTGTGTGCCCACACCTCGCCTTTAACATAAAACCTAAATATTTTGTTGGTATCTTTTAGCTTCCTTTAACAAATGTGTAACTAGACAACCACCTCAGCAGGCAGCGCCCCTGTTCTCACACAATGGACTTCCAACGCAGGAACTGGAAATCAAAGGAAAAGAGACAGCCCTGTCTCACTCTCCCCTCAAAGCCTTCTCACGAGGTAATCTCAACTAAAAGCCTTCCATAAACATTTTGAAAGTACTATCTAGAGACAGAAACACTCATTCAAAGCTCAAAAATCCAACACCAAAGAAACTTCAGATGATACCAAATAGTATAATCCAGAGCTTTTAACTGTTTGCCCCCAACCAAAAAAAATGAAATCATGAAAAAAAAAAAAAAAAAGCACGAAAGTGACGAAAGCAGGAAAAAAAACTTTGGAAAAAAAGGATTTTTCAGAAAACAAAAATAAAAGGGTCTAAACTTTTCAACCAGCAAGAATACTCTTAGGTTACCATGGTCATCCGTATGTCATCACTGTACTCACCCTCCGTTTGAGTTCTATGTGGTTCAGTACTAGAAGTACAGCACCAGAATACACACTGACACTTACCAGTACTGCAGAGCAGCATCAGCTCCTCCTGGGGATTTCCTCCCTGCTTTGTTCCCCAAATAATATAAGATAGAGTCCTGACACAGGTAAGCATGACAGGCCTATAGACACTGGTGTCAGCGTGAGCCACCTGCTGCCACCAAGCCCTCAGGACTCCAAAGCCGACAGCGGGCCCTGCCAGGGCAAGCGGAGGCAGCAGCACGTGGGGGCGCAGCTCCCAGACACCCCCTCACCAGCACCGGGCACTACAACACATGCCAGTTCCTTCTGCCACGAGAGGGGGCAGCAGCAGAACGCGGCAGAGACGTGCCAGGAGCCGCTCTGCGTTGGGGTTTGGTTTTCTTTGTTTGAAATCAAAACTGATCCGTTGTGGTGAGGTATATCCAGTGTACAGCTGTACTTGCAGGCCTGCCTTGCCCTTTTCCAGCGTTTAGGGAGAACGAAGTTAGTTTATCAGTGAGAGCACAAGGGGGTCAGGAAGCGAGTCAGCCTCCCAGTGAAAATATCCTTGTTATTTTCTGAATCTGAGTAGGAAATAGACATTACATTAAGGTAAAGGATAAACGCTTTACTACAGTATACACCTGTTTCTGCACAAAGCACAACTGTGGGCTGAGACAAAAAATAAACACAACTTTGTTATGCAAACATTACACAAACACAGTACAGAACTGATGGTAATCATGTGTTAACGAGCTCCAACAGCAACTGGCAACAAATGACTAAAATAAGGAGGGATCACACGGACAGACACTTATGTGGGCACTGTGGGTCAGATCCTGATGTTAGACGGATTACTAAGGCAGGAGGCAAAGCCAGCACGGCCGCTGTAACATCAGCTGATGCTTGTGAACAGCCTCCCACCTCCTTCTGACACATCTGGACAGCTCGCCGATCCACAGCACGGACAGTCCTCAAGCTGCTTACACTCACCTTTGCCTGTGCACATCTCAGACACCCTCCAGGAGAGGTGATATGTTCAACAGTGCTGCAGAGTAAGAAGTGACAGACACATGAAAGGATACATCCCCAGGATGACTGCTTCAAGGCATTTGATAGGTAAGGACTCCCTGGTCATTTCTCTTGCTGTTTCCATCAACCTAGGACAGAGACAAAAAGCTTTTAGTCCTTATGGTTGGAACAAAGTTTTCTCATGCTCTGGGAACCACACATCCCATTTCTCATCTCTGCAGGAGCTAGAAGTGATCTGAGGTTCGCAGGGAGCTCTTTCAGGTCACTGCGTGGGTCTCTGGGGCTGGAGGGGCCTCAGAAGATACAGAGGACACAGCCTCCTGCCGGGTAAGTGCAATGACCGCAGCAGCGCCTTGTGAGCGGGAGACAGCTGTCCTCAGGAGTGCTGGAAGAACAGCAGCCTCCTGCACCGCGCCATGTCAGCCCACCCCTAGGGCTGCCCGTTAGCAGCTCCCCTGTGCACCACAATCCCCTCAGCGCTGCAGAACATGCCTGCACTGAGCTGATCCCCTCAGCAAATATGTCCCTCTTTCAGCTGATGGCTATAGTTGCAGGCTGGAATTTCAGGTGTTTTATCGAAGTCTGCTCTGCAGCAAGCAAGCTCTGCCAGCACAGACATCTCACATTACTGCAAGTTGAATTATCTTCCTGCTGCTCCCCATCTCCTCTGGGCTGCCCCAAACGTAGGATTTCCTCCAGGAATGCAGGAAGCGACACATCCCTGGGATCACAGCAAGCCCATGAAATTTAGTTACAATCTGGACTCTTTAAAAAAATTATCAGGAGAGAGAAGAGTGATATTAAATGGCAGGAAGACAATGCTAAAAGCCGAAACAAAGAATGACTTCTATTTTGAAGTCTCCTCTAACCCTCCCTGAGGAGAGCTTCATAAAAAGAGAAATATTTCTACCAGAGAAGATGATGAGAATATGCATCTCAAGCCATTAATCTATTTTCCCACTTCCCAATTCACCCATCTCATGCATTCTAAACCTCGTACTCAGTGCAGCTTCCACTGCTATTACTTCCTGTCACAGGGATTCCAGACTAGAAATTATCTTTTCATTTGTAAACAACTGCTCTTTACACGCTGCCTGTCGTACGGCGGGCACAGCAGGGCCAGCCTGCCTCCACCATGCTCACAATCAGCGACAGGAGCCCCAGCACCAAGCAGCAGGTCTGGCAGGGACACAATGGGGTCCCTTCATCCCCCCGCAGCAATGCAAGGCAATTCCTGTGGCTGCTGGGCTTGAGGTCACCACCTCATCACTGCACGCAGCACCGGCTCTCCTAACAGCCGCCTGCACAAGCTTCCTGCCATCAAGTCGTCAGCTTGGATATAACGTTAATGACCCCCCAGCCAGGGTGGGAGGCTTCAAAGTAATCGGCCTAAATGAGCAGCCAAATTAGCCCCGATATATCTGTCACTGCAATACCCATAGTATTTAAATACTGAGTTCTATTTAACATATGCTCTGCTTGCAAGTACAGCCCTTCAAGATGCTACATGATTATTAAGATACATTTAAATTGATCAGGAGAGGCATTCTGCTTGCTTAAAAAAAAAAAAAACAAAGTCACGTTGATATACTGTGGCTGTCCACTCTGAAGCTAGCAGCTGCTCTCCCATTCCTCTATATAGCATCAGAGGCTAATTCAGATTGGCAGGGAGTATGGCAAGTCCTCTTGTCCAGATCCTGCTCCCAGCATCAGGTCGCAGGAAACGCAGCCCTCCCTGGAAGGACAGACTGGGTGGGAAGCCCAGGGCCAGCTGTGGTCTGGTGGGCCTGGGGGCCATCCTGCTCAGGCTCTGCAGAACTGGCTCTCCGAACTCATGGGCTCAGCCATGCTCCACCAGGCAGCTCCTGGGCAGAACGAGCCCAGGTCTCACCTCAGCGTGGAGCAAGGAGGTGCTCAGTACCCCTGTGAGTTCGTGGAGCACAGAAACCAAGCCAACTGAGGGCTAAGCAGAGCCCTGAGGATCTCTGCATCCAGCAATACCACCCTGTCACGCCCAGTCCTGGGCAATACTCAAAGTTTACTTTTTCCTTCACATTTGCAGCACAGGCCACACAGTTTGTGAATGACCCAGTTCAATAACCACCCAGAACCTTTCTGCCACTCTTAACAAGCCTGAGTTGAACCACAGCCTTAAAAACTGCATTTGCATTGGAGACAGTCTTCAGAAAAACCCTAAGCCACTACTTTGCCCCAAGGTAGTACAAGCCAAACCTCAATCGCTCCTCACTGATAATTTTCCAGCCTACTTTGAACTCGGTTCTCAAAGGCTTGGGAAGCCACCAGTAAATCCATCCTATACTTAACCTCACATCTAAGAAGGTCCCCTAATGTTTAAACTAAATCTTTATTTTCGCAATTCAAATGAGAAGCTATTTCTGCTATCCACGGTGGACATGGAGACCATTTATTAACTCTCTTTTGCAATAGACATTTCTATACACAAAAGGCTGTAATCTACCCACTCCTCTGCAAACACGACAAAGCAAACCCACATTTACTATTATTGTTATAGCCCTCCCTCCCCAAGCTTTGCTGTAAGTCATGTTTTC
The DNA here is from genome assembly GCF_002078875.1 of Numida meleagris. NCBI lineage: Eukaryota > Metazoa > Chordata > Aves > Galliformes > Numididae > Numida > Numida meleagris. Next base: position 21,603,180 of record NC_034411.1, read on the forward strand.
TAGACCTTGGGCAATGTTTCTTGCTTTCCTTTTGTTCTCTTTTCACTTGTAGCCCTTCACTTGAGTCCACCACACCAGTACAAACGCTAATTATCTTCTCAATCCACCTACCCTTTTGCAAACAACCCAGTGTGCTGTTGGCCCTGCTGACTCACACTGAATGTCTTTAAAAATAAATACATAAAATCGGATCCTTCTCTGCAAAATCAGCCTCCCGTTCTCCATCGAGTATCCTCACAGTTGAAGATTCCCAAAACCATTCCCTGCAACTGCCCTTTTTAAAAATACTGCCTGTTTGTTCCAATCCACCTCCTCCTCTCCAAAATCCCTCTGAATCCCAGCTCAATCTTGCAAAGCCTTGTCACTTTGTTCAGCTTGGAGTGCAAAGCACATACATTAGCAAACAGATAGTCTTATCCACACCCTTAAAGAAAAAAAATCATTGACTTGGGACAGATATTGCACATCTCAACCAACAGGCTCTGCTAGACCAAGAACAAGGTATTGTCTACATGCCACTTTCTGAGCGCAGCTTTTCACCAGCTTGGGTCCTTGTGTCAGAATTGTTTTATTTAGGCTGGACATCCCCGCCTTATCTGGAAGCTACCTAAAGCCATACTGAAGTGATCATTTCTGCAACTTCTCCTTTATGCACAAAAGCCTTTACAATCTCACAGAGACAAAACGTGTCAAATTAAATTCATGCTGCCTGTTACTTACCACCTTATTACGTTCCAGACACTTGATTATCTGCACTAGAGTTTTTCCTGAGATTGCAGATAAATTGGAAGTTTCTACCTAAAATCTGCCAGGCAGGTATTTGTCCCAGACCACAGTTAACACTTCTGCCTCTGATAAGCATAGCTAACGTGAACAGGCTACATGCTTCTCCCTCCAGGTCCAGTCCTTGGCACATGGTGATATCTCCTTGTAAATTGACTCAAATCTATTTCAGAGTTTTTAGGTGCCCACTTGAATTACCATCCTTGGTTTCTCCATGGAGTTGTTGTTCCTGCCTCTTTAGGATGCTTTCCATTTAAGACGGCAGCGACTGCAGGCATCCCATGTGAAACACAAATGCCTTTTGCTCCCTGGTTCTTCACGAGGGCACCCTTCCCATCTCACATACAGGTTTAGAAAAAAGCTTCAAACCTGTTAGCATGCCCAGTGCTAGAGGATCTCACCAGCTGGTGCCTACCACACTCATTCAGAGATGAACATGCTTAGGAGAGTTAAACAGTCTTTCCTCACCAAGGTTCCTACAGATGTCAGTAAATCTCGTAATAAAATCCTCCCGCATATTTTCTACAAAGTTCTCCTTCTCCAGGCCTTGGGACTTGCATGAGGCCCACAGAACCTCCCTCTTCTTGGACTTTCAACAGCTCCTGACAGGTTTACTCTTCCCAAAGAAAGCAAAAAGAGACGTGAAAAGCACCAACAGGAGTAAAGAGAGATAAAGCAACAGGCACCGTTCTCATGGATCTTCTCAACACCAGTTTGTGTCAGTGGCAAAAGGGCTTCTCCCACACGCTGAATACAGTGATGTTCTCCCTCTGTGTGAGAAAGAAGCAGAGGTTCAAAAGCCTTCTGCAGTCTATTGTTTGGGAACGGGATGAGCCCATTTTCCTTCACAACTCCATCAGGGTTTCTTAATAACATGGTGCGCTGAAACAGTACTGTGGTTTTTCTCCTCCCTGTTATTTGGCTGCATGGTTCCCACGTGACTGCTTCTATCGCACTCCTCTTGCCATCGATTATCTGCCGCCACAGAACGGCTCCACCTTCACAGCTCAGAGCCAGCTCTGTGATATCTCAGAGCACCCAGAATCCATCATTTTTTGCTTCAGCTGGAGTTACAACGACCAAACAGCAACTGAGTGGAGGGAACAGCACAATACCACACCTACCTACCGTCCCCATTACTTTCTGCAGAACAGAGATGCTTGCTCCACATTGTGGCTCACGTGTCCTAGATCAGAAGCTTGCAGAGGGTTTATTGCTTGTTGTACAGCCAGTAATAAAAGTCTATTAGAACTGAATTAACATTTATAGACATTACTAGATATGTGGAAATACATTTTGTTTTTCTGAAGCTCTGACATGATCTGTGCTTGGGAGCTTTAAAGAGCAATGACTAAAGAATAACCAATTTTTAAATCAGAGTTGTTGTACAAACAGAAGCTGTAATGTAAGTTCTGCCAGCATAATCCTGTATGCAAAAAAGAAAACCAGTCCTGTCGGTAAGTGCCTGAAACACACACATCCCAGCCGCACTCTCACACCTACCATGTATCAGTAGAGCAGAACTCCATCGAGCATCCTTTACTTACCCAATATGGAAGGGCCCACCACAAAGCCTAAACCAAGGACATCGCCCTCGGTCAGGACACCCATGCTATGCCTGTAAATCTGGGTTCTGTACAAGTACAGCAAACCCAGGCAAGCTAAAATCCAGTTCTAGATACACGCTGCCAATACAATAAGAACGAGACAGTTTTTAGGATCACATCTCTACCACCCCTGACTTACAAAGCCATACCAACACAATCTAACATTTTCAGAAGCATCGTCTGTGGTCTAGACAAATTCACAGGGCATCAAGCCGTCTAGATGCAAGGTGATAGCTAACTGACTTTTTCATAAAAGAGATTATAAAGACAAGAGTTGTATCAAGCCTGCATTGCTTAATGTTACGTCTTCCTATGGATAATTCATGCTCTCCTTCCTAAGCCCAGCCAGGCATTTTTATTCTTTCATGTATCACACTGATGCTGACAGTAAATCTCCATAATAGTCCTCCCTCCATAACAGAAATACTCATTAATATGCTCCAGCTGCTTTAGGACACTTTCACGTGAATTTATGAATATTCATAATTTCTACCTAGCACTCAACTTCTTTGTGTCCAGCCACCACTCTCACAAAGAGAGGCTGCCAGAGATCTCGTAATACTTTCATTAGCCTGAGCCTTCATAATATGAAATAAACAATATGCTCAGCATCAATAAATCACCACTCTGGGAACAGTCTCAGCTTCCAAGAGTTGGTGGAAATGGATAGTGCAGCATCTTGCCAGATCCACTTGCAAATACAAACCTTGCTTTGCCAGTGGGCTCCTGCATCATTTCAGCAGCAAGTGAGGGATCCTACACACATCCTGTGCCAGGGCTACTTCTGTCCATTAGGTCAAGGAGCAAACCAGTGCAGGCTTAGCAGCTAACACTGTGCAAGTCCAACGGAAGAGAGAGGAAGACAGCTGTGCCTGGCAAGCCAGCCCCTAGTAGCCAGACCATTTCCAGGGGCCCTCGCTGTAGCTCTCCAGAAGTCCTGTCACCACAAAGTAGATTGCTCAGAAGTGTTGCAGTACAAGGAGAGAAGCCAAACGTGAGTACCCAAGCCAAAACATTAAGGGCAGATAAATGGAGGAAATGAGACCACTTAGAAGAGGATCAAAAGCCCTGATTACGTCTCCACGCTGATTCACTTTAAGGAAAAAGCACTGTTCTCATAAGCCAGACTTTCATCAAGCCAGGAGAACACAGACCTTTCAAGTAGTGAGTTCATCTTATCCTCCACTTCCTTGCATAAAATAGAATAAATTTAAAAATGAGTGACCAGCCTGAAAACTGGTTTAAGCCTCTATAAACCCATTTATCATTCAAAGCACAAGATTTCTTCTAAACAAGTTCCACCAGTACAGTAAAATTGCATAGAGAAAAGAAGTGGGAAAGATTGTTGTCAGCAAGACGAAAACATGAAGTCTGAGCTGTGATGGGAAGAGGAATTTACAGCAACACATTGTTAGTGACACACAGCTGGGGAGAGCTAGACAGGACAGCCTACGGGAGTCATTACATTCTGCTTATCTAAATTTTGCCCTATAAAAAAAGGCACAAAGTTGTCAATATATAAAAAAATATTAAAAAAGGCACAAAGTTGTCCCACCTCAACCTGCCAAGTTACTGGATCCTTTCAAAGAATTGTCATACAGCTCTTACATGCAAGAGGTCCCAACTCTGTTGCCACACTCCCTGCACACATGTTCATATTCATATTGTGCAACTCATTGTCATCCACAGCATGAGTCAACCAGGTGGAAGGAATGACAAGATGAACAGTAAAGGGAGAAGCAAGACCATGACTTGAGCTACTCCTTTGTGATCCACCAAGGTGAAATAACTGAGCTCAAGATAATGTCAAGATTTCTGCAGCACTGTGCACAGTTGATCTTTTCCTACCATCAGCAATGGTATTACAGCGCAAACCAGAATATCAAGACATACATAGTTTCCATAAAAACAGCCCAGCCCTCCCAACCCAACACCAGCAAACAAGAACTGAATTTTTCCAACCCTGCACATTCAAGCTTGGCCAGCTACACTGTGGCTACCGAGCAAGTTCAGCCCTTCTCCCTGCTGGCTTGCTATGAACCCTTGTGCCATGAGGCAGCAAGCTGGGACTCTCCTTGCAAAGGCAGTGACACACAGCTATGGCTGTGCCAGGGCAGACTGCAGCACTAGAGACCTCCCACACCACTACATTGCTTTGCATCAGCTGAGTGCCTGCAGCATTTATTGGGGAGTGGGACAGTATACCACCTCCAGAGACACTTACCCACTTAGAGGTCTGGTTTTTCTGATCTCGAAGAACTGAGTTCCCGTGTGATTGTATCTGAATTTTGAATGTTAAGGAAAGCAACTTAAACAGACAAACAATAAAATCACAATGCTCAAAAGGTTAATTTTGTTACATTACAGAGATGAAACCCTGGCATGAGAAATAAGACAATTACATTTTTCATCCATCCTTCTATGACATATTAATCAGCATTAGGTAGAGAATCAAGCGAAAAGGTCACTTGTCTAATATGACACATTTGGCATTTGGGAGTTGTGAATTCTCTTCTCCTCTAGCTCTCATTTGCCATTGGGTTACGTGAGAGTTTGAAAAAAAGTCTCCCCTTTGGACAAGAGCCCAGACCAACCAACATCATTCACTGTTTCAAACAACTAATTTCCTTTGTAAGATTTAATTCAGTCAGTCTGTAAACCAACCATATGGCGATACATCTATTTACACTTAGCAAATATAAATAATTCCCTAAAATACACAGTGCACTTAAAATGGAACTAGCCACCTAAGTGCAACTCAAGAACAAAAGTTAACACCACGAGCGTATGAGAGTTCATCATGAAAGATGCCAGAGTACAGCCACCCACCAGCCAAATCCCAGCACGGCACAACCAGCACAGCTGCTGGCTGCATGACCATGGCTATACAAATCTTCAGCTTGCATCAGGATGTTCAGAACTGACTTCAGTTAGAGTTCAGAGTTCTCCAGAGAAAAAAAAGAAAAAAAAAAAAAAAAAAGAAACATCTTTCCTTCCCTCCCACCTTTGAAACTTAATTCATGAGGCCCTTTCACAGAGCGCTCTGAAAACATACAGCCTCCTTCAGCCCTCAAAGGAAGCCAGGATGCTGCTCCCCAGTCCCAGCACACTTTGAAGCTTGTTTGAACACAGAGCCAAACCCGACCTCTGAGACTTGTTCCTGCTCCATAGCAAAGTGCAGCATTTCAAAACCACTGGAGGAAAAAATGGGTTTTTTTGAGCTGCGTGACATGGACTCCCCTCCAATGCAGCCCTCCTCCCTGCAGCCCTCTGCCCAAGGGGGACTGCACAGCACTGCCTGCCCTTGAGCTGCTGCCTGGGCTTTGATCCCAGCATCTGCCCTGCTATTTTTGGATGCTCCTCCAGCTGCTACCCACATCCCTTCCTAATCCTTACCAGGACTTCACATTCATTCCTCATCTTCGCCGCTTCCCCCAGCACACACACACGCACAAAAGGAGAGTTTAGAGAAAAAGCAAACAGAGAAGAGCAGCCAAGTCAGCATCCAGGCCAGCAGCTGCTTCCCCCAGCGTTATGTGTCAGCATGGGGAAGGGCTGGCTATCAGGCACAGGGCAGTGACAGAGCAGCAGGGAGGCCGGGTTGATGTGTGCTGCTCCAATGAAACCTCCAAGCTGGGACATTTGGAAAGGGGCCTTCCTTGTTATCACCCTTAACACAGCTCTCCCAGGGGCAGGCTGCAGGGCTGGAATGCAGACGCATGCTCCAAGACCTCCCTCCCTTCCACAGCTCCTGCTTTTCTGTGGCTCATTACAAGCTTCAGAAAAGGCTCAAGAAGCCTGTAGCAGTGCTGAGAGGTGTCCCTTCAACCCCGATGATCCCCAGCCCTCGTGATCAGCTCCAGCAAACCCTGCTAACCCGTGAGGCTGTGCTCCATGCTGGACACACGTCAGCCTTCTCTGCAGAGCTCACATTGTGCGGAGGATACTGCAGCATCTTCATGTAGCTCTGTATTGCCTGCAGCCATTCTGGGATGGACATGGACAGCTTGTAGTTGGGCACCGGCGGCACTGAAGGCTGGGCACAGAGAGAAGAGAAAGAGGTCAGACAGCTACTACTCGCCACAGGAGGCTGAGGTACTCAGACAGAGGTGTGCACTTAACACCGTGCAGCACTGCAACACACAACTCCCACCTGAGTGAACTTGGGCACCGGACAAAGCCATCCCACTTGTGACAGCAACTGCCCACACCCTGCAGCGTGGGTACAGGACAGGCCCCCATGCCTTTGTGGCTACACACACAGGCTCCTCACAGAAATGCAATTCCAGCACTTGCTAGGCAGGGATCAGTGGGGCCAAAAGGCCACCTGAGGGGACCAGATAGCTAACGGTATTAAGGCACTTAGAGACTGTACCATAATGGGATTTTTTCAGAAATCCCCTAAGGCATCTGCTGGTGCCAAAGCACCATCTGAAGCCCGGCCCTCAATCCACATCTAATCCCCACAGCTACGTGGCTCCTCAGCCCACAGCCACACACGGAAGGGGCAGCTCCTTGTCATCACCCCCCTCCTGCAGGGGCAAGGCTTAGAAACCAGGGGTCAGCACCTATTAAAACAGGCGGTGCCTCCATCACACAGACCTGGCTGCCCAGGCTCCCACCTCCGCTCCGAGTGAGCTGCTCAGCGTTTGCTTTGTGACAAGCACCTCCCAAGGAGACCGGCAACCGCATTCAGCTTGCTACTACTGTCAGACAATACACAGGCCTTGGAAAAGGGAAAGGAAGAGACTCACACTACTGACACACAAAAATGTGTTTTAAATGGGAAGCAGACAGATGGCTGTGGCTCCAGCGTGCTGCTAGCACTCTCAGTGCAGCAAGAGGCATGGTAACCCCACAGACAGCTCTGCTACCACAACAAGTCATGAGCGGAGATCGTGAGCGCTTCTTAGTCACAATTTCCAGGCATACGCTCTTCATTAGAGGTAGTTCTTCAGTTTCATCAGTTCCTTCCACCCCCAGCCCCTTTGGCTTGGATGGACCAGTGTGACAGGGCTCAAGTTTCAGGAGCATAAATAGTTTAAAAAAAAAAAAAGTGAATGAAGGTTTCCAGATGTAACAACTCCTGCTGCTCTCCCTCCTATACAGACTCTCCCATAAGATAAAAGCCTGCCTGCACTGCACATGCACAGCACACCGAGGCAGTGGGGCAGCCCTCACCCAAACTACAGGAGCTGGACTGCTGGAGAGCCTTTAGGCCCCCAGCTGCTGGGGGACGGGATGGGTGCTGGGACACACAGCCCCTGCTGCTCACAGTGCAGGCACCCTAACCATCAGGGCTGGGCTGGGCCCAGACCTTTTGGTGCTGAAACCTTCCGTGTCAACATCTTTCCCACATGTGTGTGAACTACACACGGAACAAAATCACCAGAGCACCGTGAGAGCTTGCAGCACGAATGGCTCTGGACTGCTCTGCATCTTGGGCCAGCTCCAGGCACAAACGTGGCTATGCAGGCACCAGGCCCACACTGGTCACACTGCAGCCAGGCAAGCTGATCTGGGCCAGCTGTGTCCAAGGTTCGTGGGCAGAGCTCCACCTGCCCAGAGCCCAATCCCTGCGTATTTCTGAGCGCCTGCAGCTCCTGCTAATACCATTGGAAGCACAGAGGTCCCAGCACACCCCAGAAGGTGCTGTACGCTCTCAGGGACTGGGCAGCATAAAAAATACTACGGTTCCCAGCTTCCTAACCACAGGTCCACCCCTGGTTTCCAGAAGCACCCACAGAGTTGGGGCACAGACAGTGGTGGGAAGCAGAGCGGGGATGGGAGTGGCAGAGGCAGGGCTGCAGCTCCTATCCCTACCCTCGTCTATCTGCGGGGAGCCTCTCCGTTCCTCTGGTCACACTTTACACCAGGCTCAGAAAGGGGAACTCCTGCCAGGGCTGTCATGCTGTCACAGCATTTGTTGCCTGGCATTGTCCTACTCCTCAAAGCATAGCCCCTGCAGAGGACCAGTCCCAGCCCACCAGCAGGGCAGCAGCCAGCCAGCCCCGGGGGTACAAGTGGGATGCCAGGGCTGCAGAGAGGAGACACAGATAGCGCAGTGGATCGCGTGTTTACAAAGCAAGTGGGATTCAGGAGCAGAGCGATGGGAGACTTCGACCCCGCATCGCTATTTCTAAGCAGCAACACCTCCACAGACAACAGAGCCGCTGCAGTGCGAGGGCTGATCCGAATAGCGCAGCGGGGCCAGCGACCGCCCCGTGCCTGGGAATACCAGGAGTCGGCTCGCCGCGGGCAGCCCGCACCGAACTGCCGCCTCCCGCCCCACCGCGCCCCATTGGGAGCAGGAGGCCGCCGCGCGCAGAGCGAGCGCTCCGTTACCCACCGCGGATAAAGCCGGCAGACTCGAACCTGGGGCTTTTCATTCATTACGGTCTGCGCGCACCAACCCACCAGCCCAGGCCCCGCACCGCGCCCAGGGCCCACCCTCTCTCAGCACCAGGCATCAAGGCCAGCTGAGCAGCAGGCAGGGACCCGCCACAGCGGATCGCGGGAGGGACGCGCAGCCCCTTCCCGCCCCTCGCAGCCTTACCCGGGCCAGGCAGGCGGCGCTGCGGATGGCGGCGGCCACGGCGCTGCCGTCGGGGTGCACCCTCTCCACGTGCCCCCACATCCGCTCCCAGGTCTGCCCGTCCAGCGGGAAGCCGCTCTTGTTGACGAGGAACAGCACCCCGCCGTCCCGCTGCTCCTCTTCCTCCGAGCCGCCGCCGCTGCCGCTGCCCGCCGCCCGCGGCTGAGCGCTCCGGGAGCGGCCCCCGCCCTTGGCCGCAGCCGACACCCGGCGGGGGCCGCCACCGCCCGCCGCTCCCGTCATGGCCCCGCCGCCATGCCCCGGGCGGGGGGCGACCGGGCCCCGCCGCCCCCTTCTATCAATAGAGATAGGTATAGACGTGCGTTTGCGCGCGCCGAGGCCCCGGTCTTAACGGCAGATACCCGCCCCCCGCGCGGCGTCCTGAGTCCCGCGGCCCGGGCGCCCCGGCCCGACCCCGGCCGCGCTGCGGGCTCTCCGCTCCATGCCGCCCCGCCGTTACCACGCTACGGCCGGCCGCCCGCCTTCGGCGCGCTCCTATTGGCGGCCGCAACAAAGAGGGGCGGGGCTAGAAGGCGGGGGGAGAAACAATTGGCGGAGACGCTGCCCGGCGCGGCCGCGACGATGGCGCCCCCCGGCGGCCCGAGGACCGTGCCCGGGGGCTGTGACAGGGTTGCCGCCCCGAGCCACCCGGCCCAGGAGCTGCCTGACCCCGCGGCCCTTCAGAGAGCCGTGCCCAGCCCCAGGTAGCCCCCCTAACTAACTGCCTAATAACAGAAATCCCACGTGTCAACGAGCCCCGTAAATGGCACCAAGTGAGTGAAAAGAGCTGTCCCCTCAGGCACCCTGAGGCTGGCATGTGCCCTGCCGTACCCTGTCCGCTCCATGACGGCTCTCAGAAGCCCTGGGTGTACGCCAGCCTTCTGCTATCGGCCCCCACAGGAGCTGGCATCCCCTGTGAGCCCTGCCAGCCACATTCTGTCAGCGTCCCGGCTGGAGGCTGGCATCAGGGACGCTGGAGAAAGGCTCTGCCAGCCAAAGCCAAACAAGGCCCTGCCTGCCAGGGCACCCATGCCCCGGAGCATCGTGGAGGGCACTGTGGTCCTCTCTTCAAGTAATAGGGCTGAGCAGCACTCTTAACCTGTGGTCTTCTTCCTAACAGAGCTTGGTGCCACCACAGCTGTTTTCTGGGCCAAATGAACTAATTTGATCATTAAGTCCTGCAGGAAGGTTCTAACCTTCATTATTTCCAATTGCAGACTCATTCACACGCAGCATTCAGAAGGCACTGCAGTGCAATTACACAACCAACGGAGGAAAAATTAATGGCTCTTAATTGCACCGTAGCAGCAAGGTGATATTAACATCGGCACTGCTTTCAGGAAGCTTTCTCCACAAGCGTGCAGGGAGCCCCAAACTAAGAAAATGGGGAGCTGCTCTCCCTGCTGAGACCAACGCAGACCCCTGTTGCCCCCTGTCCCCACAAAGCCCATTGCAGTTGCTGGGTGAGGAGTGGTCAGGTGCTGGCACAGGCTGCCCAGGGAGGTAGTGGAATCACTGGCCCTTGAGGTGTTCAAGAAACATTTAGATATTGTACTAAGGGACATGGTTTAGCGAGGAAATATTGGTGGTTAGGGGACAGCTGGACTAGATAATCTTAGTCATCTTTTCCAGACTTGGTGATTCTATGGAAAAAAGATAATGTGGGGTTGGAAAGTTTACCTGACACAACTGCATGATGGATGTGCAAACTTTAGTCCATTTCCTGGAATACCCATGGCAACCTCATTTGGTGCCTGGAAAGGAAAATAAAACTCATTTGCTTGGGCTTTTTGTCCTGACCTGGAAATCACGCTGGAATGGGATTTGCTTAGTAATGAACTGCAAGGTTAAATGGTGATAAGGATGTCACCATGGTAATATGTTAATTGCGAGTTTGCAGGAGTAGTTTGCGTAACCACTAAGAATGATAACTTTATGTATAAATCACTGTGATCATAAAAGCTGGGAAAATAAAAATGTAAAGTAGACTTAAAAAAAAAAAAAAGCAAGCTACGAAAGGAAGGCTTGAGGCTGTGCTACTTGGGAGCACTCCCCAAAATAACTCTTTCTGGAAACCCTTAACTGTTTGTTTTGTGCTGCTCTAGCAATACAGCATCAAACTGCTTCAGCTTTAGCAATGAACATCAGCAATGCCTTTTGATTTCTGCCTGAGCAGATCCAGGACCTCCTGCACTAATTCCACCAAAACACATCATTAGTGTTAATTTAGTTTAATGGGGCTCCACTTGATCTCAGTTTAATACAACAGGCAAGGTTTCCAGCACAGGAAACCAAAGTGGCAGGAAAAGCTGACATATCTGGACTAGCATGTAAATCCACCCCAGCATGCTCCCTAGAAATCTATCCTAGCCCTGCTGACAGCAACACAGCTCTTGCCCACCCTGTGCCCATTACGGTCACCTTGCTGACTTACAGCTAGTAGCACCACGTACAATGGACAACCACATCCTGGCTAGCCTGCCCTGCTGTCTTACTCCAAGGCTTCGGCCCCAGCCTGGGGAAATGTCTGCATTAACGCAACTTGTTGTGAAGGTCTCATTTGCCAGCATAGCATATGATTCACTCTCTGCAACAAGATCTGCTTGTAAAAAAAACAACGAAACACTACAGTAACCTTCCATAAATCTACACAAGCCATCTTTTTTGGACTGTTCATTTCCTCCATAACCTTCAGGCGCAGGGTGAACCACCCCACACCATCGCTTTGCTCAAGGGAACTGCATAATAGCAGCACAGGTAGCAAAGAAAGGAAGCTGCTAAAAAAAGGATCTGCTCCTCTGACACAAGATTGCTTCCATCTCCTCAGCAATTGGCGGCACCCCAGCTCTTGTCACAAAGGAACTGGAGTGGCTGAGTAGAGGTGAGAGCGGGGACTGACTCCATGCCAAGGCAAGGCTCTGTGTTTGAGTACTGAGTCACTGCTTCCTGCACCGGGAGAGGAGTGGATGCCGTGCAAACATTGCCTGCTTGAGATCAGGAGTACTTGAGAGTGGACTGAAAAAGTGATCAAGTTTAGCAATAAGACTTGTCATAAGCCCAGCAGCCACAAGCCCTTGGACTGAGCTGCTTTGTGAAATCTGCAAAGAAAGAAACGCATGATTCACTGTTCTCATTCCACAATAATGACAAAACATCACCGCAACACTGACGGTTTCATAAAGCAGCTTTTGATCTGGAGCAGCGCTTCAAGCTTCATTGGATGCCAGTGCTCCACAGATTAAAATTCCCCCCCTCAAGAAAGCAACGAACAGTAGACAAAACACTGCAGAAGCGCCTGCAGATGAGGGTAAAGTTCAAATACTGTGGTCACCTTCAAAACTTAAAGCCCTTAAAGGAAATACAGTCATTTGGAAAAAAATGATTTTTTTCATTCATCTACATTACACGCTGTCATGTGAATCATACCCATTTTGCAACTCTAGCAAGATTCTCACAGTCCATGGCAGAGCAGATGAAGTATGTTGGAACAAAGTCATCCCCAGCTCTTGGCTCCCCAGAAGCCACGGGATCTCCGTATCTCCACTGTCAGCTGCCTGGGTTGGGAGGCTTTGTCAGGCTGAGCCTCTGAGGGCTCCTCTACCCTTCTGAAACTTTTTTTTGAGCAAATACAAGAAGAGAAATCACGGGAGCTTTCGGCTTTAAGCATTAGCCTCCACATGAATTGTAGGCTTTTAGCAATAGGCCCCTAAATGAATTTCAGCTGCACTCTGGGAGCACAGGATACACAAATTGAAGTGCATGGAGCTGGTTAATAAGCCAAGGGCAAGCCATTCTCACCCCAGCAGGATGGTGCAGGTTTCTTCCTGCACCTGGAAGTTGTTCTGAATTAGCTGATGAATTATTCTGAGGAAGCCAAGTTATTTACCAAGGAATCAATGGAGAATATCAGTATGTACAAGCATAGAAAGGGCACTGTAACATTTTAATGTCTTCTACCCTTGACACCAGATGGACAATTCAATTTGTAAAATAATAAGGAACTCACAAGCGGTCCCCATTCAACCCGACCCAACAACTTTAGGACTCTCCCTTCTGATAAAAATCAGCGCCCTAGAGCCTAAGTACTGACGTTACCTGATATTCAGCAGGCACTATCTCACAAATCAGTAACCGTGTCTAAACACTGCCCACATTTTGCCTATTTTTTACTGAGATACAACTGCTGAAGTACTTTGTTATACAAAGTCCAGGATATTATTGTTTTGACTTCTAAAAGACGTTGTCTAAGCAAAGATAGAAATATTGATTCAGAACAAGGTCAGATGAGGTTAGTCAAGGCAGCAGGGAGGAAATCCAGCAAGCTCTAATGAGCCTTCTTAGCATAGGAAACAGCCAGAGTGTTCATTACCTGCACATTTTAACCGTGCAAAATCCAGTTTCTGGAAGCGTATCCCACTTGTTAGTTTTGGATACATAGAACACCCCTCCAGCTATAGAAACAAAGAACAGATTTTCTCTCAAGAATGGCTTTGACTCACAGTCAGGATGCCTTCACATCTCCCACATACCTGGTGAGGTTTCTTTTCTTTCAAGAAACACTAAGCGTCTGCCAAAGAATGAACTTTAAGGCAATAATAATTTGCTGTGATTGTTCCTTTCCGGCTGTGGGAATGTTTAAATTGCAACACTAAATGGGAATATAAGCCTACAGCTATCAGAGGGGTAACGTAAGAATACAGTCCTAACCAAATACAACTCCAAGTTAGCACTGACTTACCACACAAGGCTGGTGCGCCTGGTGCTCTGCACAAACTGCAGCCTCCTTCTAGGATTAATCTTGTAAAAAAGTAGCTCAGAGCTGTGTGGAGAAGGAAGGTGAAAATTAAAATCATTTTCTTACAGCGACTCTACTTTCTTTGAAGCTGGCTCCTTCAAACTTGCTTGGCCCCCAGCGCATGTCCTGGGAATCAACACTAATCATCTGAGAATAAAATAAGTAAAATAATCTTAGCACTACCCTGGAGGAGCTGACTTTTTGGACTGCCCTGCTTTAGGTCTCAGCCATACTTTTTCTCCATAGACCTCCTTCAAAGCAAAGGAGAAACCACTACATTAGAGCACTGCAACTTAATTACCGGTGCAAATACTTTAATTTCATACGCTGACAAAGTTTCCCTGTAAGCCAATAGTCTTGTGTGTAATACTTAGACAACATGTGTATATTCAGTCTGCATATAAATGTATGCGTGTTTATTAAGTGCACAGTATACAATTCACTTATAAAGCTTAGCTGTCCTACAGTAAACGACAGCTCTTGAGGGGGGGAAAAAATGAGTCATTCTTACACATCAGTTGTACCAGCAGCTTTGCTCCAATCAAGTTGCATGCTGTAAGCTTTCTAAGTGACATATAACAGTAAGGAATGATTTCACCCACGTATATACAAATATATAATACTGCATTCAGAGAATATTCATAGGGATTTTTTTATTTTCTTTTGAAACAAAGAATGGGACAATAACAAAAATTACAGCAAAAATCTTCACCATCTCCAAGAGAACAAAGATGAGCGGTAAATAACACAGGTCTTACAAGGAAATGCATTTCTCCTAGGCATATTTTTGCTTGTTCCATTCTATTCTGTGTATTAACATAATTTCACAGATTCCAGGCAGCATGTTATGTGTAGGGGGATAAAACGCAGATACAACAGCTTAGCTCGTGGGCTATGAACCGTTTGCAGTTTCTAACGCTTCAGGAGGTGTTATGTACAAGTACAGCAAGACAACAACCAACACTACATTCCCATTCACAAAGGAAAACCAATGAGTTCACAGAACGGAAAATCAGAGTGATATATACAGCTTAACCCTATTTCACTTAGTCATAGACACAGAAGTTAGTCCAAAGCTTTTTCAAAAAGCATTTTTTCCACTAGGAAACATAGGCTGATAACATTAAACACACACTCCTGTGATAGTTCCAGAGGCAACAGATTATCCTGAACAAATAGGATGGTTAAGAGGATGCGATCATGAAAGCCTTAACTTGAAATGACTCACATATATTCTTCCCACTTCCCTCATTCTTCCTTTTTAAAGATAAGCATTTAGCAACAGGAAGAGATACTGTGGGCAAGCACTTCTCTACAAAATAAATACTCTGAAAGAATTATCTTCCAATCTGTGAAAGGAAGATTCTGACTGCAGAAACCCCAGACTATGCCATACAGGTGTGATAGTTATGCACTTAGAGAACAGAAAGAGGACTTCAGGCTTACATTACAATACAAAAGTGCCAATGTGTCAGTGCTCTCTTGGTCTCTCCCACTTAAGTTAGCAAAAAACATAACATAGTCTGGAAGAAACTAACAGATTTCTTTGAAAGGCTAATCTCTGAATCCTGCAGCTGAAAGCATGCACTCTGATGGACCACGGATAACTTGCAAATGGACCTTTTGCTTGTGCTCAAAATTGCATGATAATCTCACAACCACCAGAATTCTCTTGAAACACCCAAAAGAAAAGTAGACTTAAAAAACACAAATTAACACATGGGACTGGGATGGCTCTCCTCACGTGGTTGCCGACTCCATCCTCTCATAGTTGGCATACACGACCCCATTCCTTGTCTGATTACTCTTTAAGCAGTAACGATTTTTAGCCTCTGCCAGGAGGGGGCTGAACCACAATCTCACGGTTCATGAAGCCAGAAACACTATTTCTAATTCCAGACACATTTGATTGACAAGATATTATTTAAAAACAACAACAAAAAAAAGCAAAAAATAAAGCTCCAATTACCCCAAACCTGTTTCTGCCACAAGCTAGAACCTCGGGGGTTTTTTTGATAAACAGACAATTATTGGTTTATTTGTTCCTTATTTCTCTACTTAACCTTTTATTTCTGTACTCAGTCCTCGCCCAGAAATAGCTTTCAAATAAATATATACTCACAGGTTTCCAACTTTCAAGTTCCTTTTGATCTGCATTAAATCCAGGATGTAATTAAGTCTTCATTATTAAGAATATTTTCTTTTCAGGAACCCTGCAGGCTTCCTAGCATGCAAAAAACCTTGTTTGGACAATTTCAGAGGGCAGCCAAGTAATTTGGCAGAAGATAAAAAACACAAGGAGCCAGCAGGGCTGGAATAGTTTTCAATAATCAAACGAAAACAACTAAACAAACTGGAAACAAGTGGGGAAAGGAATTTTAAAAATAAATTAAGAGCTCAGCCTTAGAATTTGAACAGTGCGTAGTAGACATGCAGAAAGTATTCTGGATACTACCAAAGATTCTACTGGACATTTGAAAGCACATCCCCCAAAACAGAATGTCCTGCTAAATTTTTGCTTTTAAAAGGGAACGTACATAGCAACCACTGTCTCTGAACACAGTAAAAATTTACTGAACCTGTATTCTGTGGAAGAGTTATATATATCACAGCATCACCACTTCTCTAAAGGCAAAAATCACTCACATCAAAAGAAAGGAACTTCCACTTTGCTCACTCAGGCTGAAAATGTGTACATTCCTGGATGGGGCAGCTGATATCAGTTAGTCATTTCATGTAAGAACTGAGATAAATAAATTGTCTCTGCTTTCACTCTTACACCCTTGCCTGCCATTTGAACATTTCCTTTCAGCTGTCTCACAGAGGACACCTCTCATAGAGCTTGTCTCTCCAGAAGCCATACAGTGTGCCCACTCCCTCTCTAGCACTGGACCTGGCAGAGGCACAGACTGGTTTTGGGAAGACAAATGTTCCAGATATGCTTGGCTTTTTCAGATATATACACTGCCATTCAGCCCACTCATGTCTGAAGCATTTATCACACAAAACGCTAAATTAAGAGCAAAGCTTAGAGGCTAAGTTAAGAAAGCTACATGTACAGGTTCTTTTCTATATAAAAAAAAAAATCTCTAAATCTATAGAGAAACAAGGCAGAAGAAAAGCATTTAATTATACTTAACACCTTGAAAGACTATCTTGGGAGTTGCAAAGTTCCCCATACCAAGCTGTAACCCACAGAAAACTTTGAGGAGGATTCAACCTTCTGGATGGCACTACAGCTGTACGAACTCACAGACTGCATCACTGATGGCACTGAAACTGCAGGCTCACCTTAAAGGCTGCTAAAGCCTCAATGCTGCTAACTCTGGCTGGACTATTCAGTACTAGAAGAGCCTCAGTATTACTGCAGCGATGTCAGTTCTGTAGCTGGGTAGATAGTACGCAAGGTGAAGAACAACAACATCAGAAGCACTGCAGTGAGAAATAATAATACAAATAATAATACAAAAGCAAAGAAGTATACTCCTTTTGTAGCTCAGATTCATTATTTAAACAGCAAGTATTTCATCAGACAAAGAGAAACATCACTATTTTCCTTTCAGTCACCCTTACAGCTTTTAACTGTGAGGAACAAGTTATACAACTGTTAAGTTATACAACGAGCACAAAAATTGTACACAAGACAAGTGATACAACACGTAACACAGAAATAAATGGAGGGGAAAAAACCCAACACAACAGGTAGAACACATTTTCTGATACTCCACAAATATTCAGGAGGTTTAACACGCAAAATGGAATTTCTTCAGCAGCACTGTTCAAACTCAAGATGAGGCAAGGATCTTCTTTACTTTGTAAAGGCACCATCTCTTTGTAAACATGTGTTCCTCTCATTTGAACTGAGAAAGCACTCAAAATATGCAGGAAGCAACCTGTGCAATCGTATTCCATTGCCTGTGAATACTTCACCGTAGATAGAGATCAGTGGTCTTTCTTCCTCTTTTCTTTCTATTTAATAAGAAATGTATTGTCTTCAATATGCCTAGTGGGAAACTCTTTAAATCTCCCCAGAAATGCTTGATGAATCTACAAAAAAGTATTTTCTCTCCTCTGCCTGCCAGTATCTAGCAAGAAGTTTCAAGGCAAAAGAAACTCAAAACACATAATTGCAGTCATCTCGTTTTCAGAATTGTGCTATAGACAGTTTCCCAGAAGGAAACACTGTCTTACATCAGAGACATTAAAAAGAAGTATGAACGCCCTCCAGTTATGCAGCCACCTACTCTGACTTCGTAAATGCACCAGAAAAGACTGAACAAGAAATTAACTAACTTTTGATTTCTCGGGGAGAAGATACTTCTGATCACGACTGTACTTTAGGATTCCAAATGCAAATTTTAGTGTGCATCCTAAATGTACATTTCTTCCTAGAATGGAGAGCATTTGGGGGTTGGACTCGATGATCCCCAGAAGTCCTTTCCAACCGCTATGATTCTGTGATTCAGACAGTTCTTCACTAGTGAAATGGCAAAACTTGAAATCTGTTAAAATAAATATTCCATACAAAGTTGTATTGTTTGTATCTTGGGCAAAATGAACGGAGCATCTTCATAGCTCCCACCACACAACTGTCACAAAATCACCAAACACACTTTACTAGCCATACGCATAAATCCAGTGATTCCACTAAATAATATTGTTCAGCATTCAACCAAAATTGTGCGTTTCTAAGCCATCTTCTTTCAGGTTTATAAATCTGACTGAATTTTTAATGCAGTACAAGTTTCACGTCCTACCGGATTGTCAACTGGTACCTGGGGGAAGAAAAAAATAGTAAGCAGGAATTAAGCTGTTACACAGCCAAAGCCACTTTCAACCTCAGCACTCTTAGGTAACTAAGAAGTTAGACTCCAATAGTATATGTAGCTTATTAGTTGGAAGAGACATTTATAGAAAGCCCTATTTTTCCTTCTCTTTCTGAAGAAAAAAAAAAATAAAAAATCCACAGAATTGAGTTTCTTCAGTATAACTCTAAAATACATGTTTACTGCATATAGATATTTATCACATGTAGATTAACTTCCTTTTTTTTCCCCCTCTATCATGCTTAAATACAGAAGAATCTTGACAATCAAGGTTTGGAATTGGTGTATTATTTTGTCTTCATTTACACAGGCAGCTGTTCTACGCTTATTAACACAGGCAGCTCTCATCTATGATAATACTGGGGCGAGAACTCCAAATTTTTGTTTTATTGTGGTTAATAGTAATGAAGTTGTGTGACAGTTGAGATAATTAACAAGGTAATGAGGGAAAGTGGAATAGTGATGGACTGCTATCTACAAGTCATCACATCCATCCCCATGATAACCCTAACCCAAGCTGATAAACTCACAGACTGTCATACCGTGCAAACACAGCCACGCAGGTGAAAGTTTGCTCATATGGCACCAACTTGCAAGTTTCTGAACCTTAAGTGCTCAAACTGATTGCAGTGACCAGAAACTGTTGTATACACAAGACACCTTTATAATAAAAAAAGGCATATACAGGGCCTTAAAATATCTGACTTCAGAAAGCTGTTTTCCTTATCTGCATCCAAAGGGTCAAGAAAATAACAGCATTGAAAAAAGTTTCAGGTGTTGGTCTTAGTTCTACTCGTGACTGAGTTAAGTTGTAAAAGCTGCTGACCCATGGTCTTGGAACCTCGTAAACAACAGGGTGCTCAGCAGAAGAATGACCTGGCTCTTCATGAAAACACAGAATAAGAACTGCAGCGTGACTTCAGTTCCTCAGACACCAACTTCACTTAAAGGGATGGCAGGTATTTAAAATAAAACATGTCATCTACAGCATGACCTCCCAGTGTGATATGCAAAAAAGGCTTTCACAGTTTACAAAACTAATTACAAACATGGAAAAATAAATAAATCCTAGACTCAAGAAATAAAATAAGAGATGAATACTAGCCATATAAAATTCAGGAAAATCTGAGAGCAGAGATTTTTCATGGAAGCTAAGGAGAGAAACATATCTGATGGCAATATCCCACATGGCTATGTCCTTACAAAGCAGCACAGAAACAGTCACATAGTAAGTTTTTGTCAATCACTCTTTTCTGTGAATATTATTATTTCAATAGAAGCCAATCATTCAAGTGTAGAAATATAATCAGTGTAAAAGAGTCACCACTTACAGCTTTAACATCCATATTCATAATTCCTGAATTCACATTGTGTCTTCGCAGATCTGATTTTATTAAGGCTGGGGAAAAAAAATGGAAAAAAGAAAAGAGAGAAAGTTGATTTCCAGCTTTATAATGACATGCATTTCAAGGGCAACATTCATACAGTGCAAGCACAAAGAAGTTGCTTTCAGCAAAGATTCAAAATACACGTATCGACGCTCGTAATTTGAAGCGGTGACAGTTGGAACTTGCTCCTCACAAATCACATGCAAAAAAAAAATGACAACAAAAGCTTTTAAACCATGAGTACGTAAAGCAAAGCTTGGTGGTTTTGTCACTTCCAGCATACTCCCAAGCACTGGCATGTCTAAATCACTCCTAGTTCAGGAATAAAAATCAACATTTCTTACATTTGAAAAACTGCAAACTCAATTTACCTATTTGCTTATGTTCACTATCCTACTTTGAAGGCAGACATCTGCCACAAATTCAGGACAAAGCTCAAGAAACGGGTGACAAATGGTTGTCCATCTATTAGCAACATCACCCTTAAAACAAAGCGTGTGTACACAGCAACTATGTAAAACTTAAACAAAACAAAACATACCCTGCACTTATTAGTCATTTTGGTCCTCAGCCCAGACAAGAAGTCATATACTAATACATATATATTCTAAGTGGTTGAAACATCTCAAAGAACCCCACATTTTTACATTTAAAATAAATCATTGCTTCCACTTCTGCTTAATTACCTGTTAAGATAATGCCCACAAACAGCCAAGCGCAAAGAAAGAGGTTTCCTGCACGAGGACTGTAGTCTGTTGTAAGCTTTCCTTGAACAAGTGTGAAGACAATTCCAAATATCTACAAACAAGTCACTTCATCAGTACCGCATAGAAAAGAGTCATCAGTTTCAGACCACATCGTACAGAACCAAATAGTAATTAAGAAATATATACTTTAAAAAGACCACAGCAACACAATGGAGACCAGCCAAACCTAAGAAAGACTTAGATTCTAGCAGAGCAGCCTTCCTGAACTTCACGCCACTTGAATAAACAAAGTGATATAACCTGTGCTGATGCGTTGAGGAGACCCGACGAAGTGCCCTCAGACTCTGGGTATGTGATTTCCACAGCAAATTCAAACCCAAGCGGCAGATAGCCAGTCATGAAGAATCTGATGAAGAAGAAAACAAGAGGATGATGGGTATAGCTTTCATCTGTTACTATGGCTATGAAAATCAAGCATCAACACCTGGTACTCTGAATTATCTGCTATTCTGAACTGTTTGTTTTCAAGATCTAATATGATTCAACACTTGCTTTGCCTGCCAAACAAACCACATCTACAACCTACAGACATAGGTTGAGAGCATGGTGACAGAACATGCAGTAGAAACAGAGCTAAAACAGCCAAATACTGTTTCTGAGCAGAACTGCAATTAGCCTTCCAGCCTCCTTTCATCGCTCACCCAAGCACTCCTCCAGTCACAAACACCAGTATAAGGTATCCGAGGTCCAGCGTGAAGGTAAATACCACCATCCCAATGAAAGAGAGAATGTAAACAATCAAAGTAGTTTGCCTGCAATGCAACAACAATAAAAATATATTAACATTTTAAACATAAGGTCATAGCACATTGCTGAAGTACAGAACAGTCATTTAAACATTATTTATTCCCTTGCTAACAACTGACCTTCTACAATAATGAAATTTGTTTCCTGTCATTCTGACTTAAACATATCATGCGTTTCAGTGAGAATACAATCCTTCCCCAACTCCTTACTGCCTTAGTTTCACAGCTGCTTCATTTAAGGCCAAGAGAACTACTCAGACTCTCAAAAAATGAATAACTGCACAGGAAACTACTACCTCAAGACTATTTTAGTTCTCCACTGTGCTGCATCTCTTGGCCATTCTGCAGCACAGTCCATTATAAAAAGATCAAAGCAGCAGCAGACAAATCGATATTAGTGATAAAAATCAGTCTAAGAAGCAAGTTAAAAAAAAAAAAAACACTTTAAATCTGGAATTAGGGATGTAATCCAAAACATTAAAGCATGCATCACTCATTTATAAGCCAAAAGGCATGCAGATACAATCTAAAGCACTAGCATCCTATAAATTTTTACAGTGCTCACATGTGAGAATCAGCAAGGGAGAACTCCTCTGCTGCCAGCAGCACTCCGGAGCACTGCCCACTCCTGGGGGGCACCAAGCCACAGGTGATGGACCCAAGAGCCCTTACGCCAAAGCAGAGTTCTGCTGCATGGTCACCCCCTGAATGAAAGCCAGTGTTATGCTTCTTAACAGGTCCAGGAGTAGTACAAGAACTGGGAATCCCTCAACTGGATGCTTCACAAAACAAGGAAGAGTAAGTTTTGAGCCTTTATGCTTTCCCTGGAGAAGGAACCTACCGGGCTACCTGGCCACTACATGTAGGACACACAATGCTTTTCATGTCAACCTAACACTCCCTGCAGAGACAGGAGTAGATGGAAAACCCCTTCATGTCTTTGCATTCTCCACAGCACATGCTATCTCATTTCTTTTGGCCAAGAACCAGTAACAGAGAGTCAGACTTCTACTGTAGCCTCTGAAACTCATCTTCATCAAGGCTGAAGAAGATCAGGGATGTGCTGCATTTTATCATCAGTTCACTTCCACACTTGCAGTATTTTTCTAACATGATTGCACCAGTCTCCTACCCTTAGCCCCATACATGCCTACCCACACTTACTTGTACGTTTTAGTGTAATCCAGCCACAAACCACAAATAATCGAACCCACCATTCCTGCCACCACCAGTGTCAAGCCAATTCTCCCAGCGTTCACTTCTTCTCCCTTTCAACAAATATTTATATGGTGCTCATTAATAACTTGTTTCTACTCAGAGTCAAGTTCAGACCTCTTGGCAGTCATACGTGCAAACAAACATTCCTATGACTCCCACAGCTGTATGATGCAAGAAACTGTATGGGGGGGGGGTACTAAGGAAACCAAATTTAAGTAATAAACACCATCACCTCTGCAAATATAAAATTAAAAAACAAACAATACTTACCTCATAATGAGTTACTATCATCTGGTTTAATAACGTGGAGACAGAATAAAATGTTCCAGTCATAATTCCTGCAATAGCAAAACAATAGCTTCAGTCATCCCACATCTAGCCACACAGATCTGCTACCACAGAGTTAATCTTTTGGTATTCAAGACTCAAACCAGAGGAATAACCTTTTATCTGCCATGTGAGATCTCTTCTCCAGACTGATAAATGGCATTCTGAATACTGCTGGGTTTTCCAGTATAGGCTGCTGAATACATAGTAGTTTGACATTTCCCTCCCTCAATCAAAAATCCACAACAATTAAACCTCACCATGCTTCTGGCACACATTGGAACTGCTCTGCCAGACAACAGCCAGATATAACCACTTACCATAGCTGATCAGCAGAAGTACAAATGGGACGTTTCTGACCAAATTAATAATCGACTGCTTGTAGGAGTAATCCTCAGGAGGCATAGCTTGCAGGAGTGCTTGAGAGTGACTAGGAGGGTATTTGGGTTTCTCTTCAAACACTAGGGAAAAAGAAGAAAAAGATTCTCATCTGCCTTTACCAAAGTCATGCTTGTTCCTTTTTTGAAGTATGAAGTGTGATAGTTCAATACATTTCACAAGATTAATTTGTCTTTTTTAATACTTCCATAAATATATATCCTAGATTTTCTCATGCAAGAAACAAGTCATGGCCAGAATAGACAAGTTAATTAATTTGTTCACAACTCATTGCTACCAGCATATGGTTAGAGACTGACTTCGTCTGCAATGTGTCTAGACCTTTACATCTGAATTGCGAGAATAACAGAAAGAATTTCCATTACATCATAGTGTCCTCAGGGGTCCTAGCAAAAAACCTGCATGTCCTGAGAGAGGTTGCTCCATGTGAAGCATGACACACAGTAAAGTTTGTCTCCTAACCTTGACACAACAGACAGTGAGCACAAGTAACCTGAGAACGGGTTACTTGAGAACTCCTGTGGGCTAAGTCAGATGGCTGAAGTACAACAGCATAAACACTCCCTGTGGCCACAGTACTTTCACGCTTTAAGAAGAGAACACTTACCAACGCCCGTTAAGAAGAACAGAAGTGTGGATACTATTGCTGTTCCATAGAACATGATGCTTATATTATGTGCCATTAGATCAATATCATCAGGGGTATTTGGAACCAGAACAGGTGGCAACAAAAAGCCAATTGCAGTGCCAAGCTGTAAAAGTAAGAAAAGAAACAAAAAATCATTTTCCTGACATTTTGGGTATATGTATAAAGCACTTGAAAACGTCAAGGAACACCAGCCTTAAATTACTCTCCAACTTGTCTCTGCTGCTCCTACAACTCCAGGCTACATTCTTAAGAGCTAGAACAAATTCTTGGACTTAAAAAAACCTGCATCCATTTCAGGTTAAAATAAATAAAATGTCAATGACTGTTAGAGCAGCAAATTCACCCCTCAGAGAGCACTCACACCAGAGGTGTGCCAGCAGGCTTTTCAAAGCAGCCTTTGTGCATTTGCCTTGGAAGTCTTTCCTTTCCTTTTTTTTTTTTTTTTTTTTCCCTTTTTTGCACAGGCGATCCTCACCCTTCAGTATATGAAGCTCATAAGCAGAGTACACTACTATGCTTTTTCTTAATGCATAGGGCTTTTCCCCCCCTCCCCCCCCCCCCATCAGCACAACCCTACGTGGTACCCACAATCATTCAGCGACACCATTTTTCACCTTCTCCATACAGACAGCTGCAGTACAGAGATTATGGTCAGAAGGATCAAGAAAGAGCCTGGTACACTCGATCTGAGGAACTACTTTTGAAAACCTGGTGCTCAAAACAACCCTTGCCGGGTGAACAGCCACGCTCTCAGAGATCTGTGTTTCACCTGCAAGTAAGCAGCACCTCGACAGATAATGTATGTGATGTGGGACTATCCCTGCACTGATGTTCCTCTCCTTCACCAGCATCAGAGCGATGCACAGTCCCACACCCAGTTTCAGCACTAGCTGGGTGGGCCTTGGCCACCTTACTGCCTAATGGAGGCCCCAGCAGCTCCTTGCCACTGGGAGGACTGGTGAGCATCTGGAAGTGCAGAGATGTAGCTGACAAAGAGACCTGAAACGTGATTCTGGAAAGCAGATGCAAAACTGTTGCTGGACTGCTAAAATATTATTATTAATAATAATTTTCAGTTCAAAATGGATTGTTTACTCGTTCAGAGAAAGACGCATAATGAATTGCTGTGGGAAAGCATCAGAATAGTTGCTAATACAGAAGTAGACTACAGCGAGAACCTTAACCTAAATATTACCACTAATAATCCAAAGTGCACAGTCATAAATCATCGGACTCATCAGATGGAAAACACAACCTATATTACCTTAACAAAACCACACCTAAGACCTCAGCCTGCACCAGTGACCTTGCTGGGAGTTCTACCATTTTGCTGCCACAGACAAGCAGGGTCGTGGGCTGAGAACAAGGCGACAGGGGAAGAAAAAGGAGCAGCACCTCATCTCCACCCTTGCTTCCAGAGGTGCCTGGCCCAGCTCTGATAAACCAGCAGGGGATGTGAGGAGATCTGACTCAGTCATACTGCCACCTCACGCCACCGCCTCACACCACACCATCACCTCATGCCACCTCGTATCAGGAAACATTTCTTCTCAGAAAGAGCGGTGCTGCACTGGCACAGGCTGCCCAGGGAGCAGGTGGAGTCACCGTCCCCGCAGGCGCTCTAGAACCGTGTAGATGTGGCACTGAGGGAGGTGGTCAGCAGGCACGGTGGGGATGGGACGGGGCTGGACACGATAACCTTAGAAGTCTTTTCAACCTAAATTCTTCTGTAATTCATGGCACTTCATGCCACCACCACCACGGCCATCACTTCGTGCCCACCGCCAGCACCGCCGCCGCCTCAGCCCACCTCCCCGGCACACAGGCTCGAAGCCAGCGCCAGCCCCTCACCTGGTTGCCCAGCACGGCCACGGAGCAGGCGGTGGAGACCTCGGCAGGGCCGAACCAGACGGAGGCGACGCGGGAGGGCAGCCCCAGGATGAAGACCTGCGCGACGGCGCACACGGCCTGCGCCGCCATGGTGATCGCGTAGCGGCCGGGCGCCAGGCTGGCGCACTTGAGCCACGCGCCCAGCGCGTTGAGCCCCGCACCCAGCAGCGCCGTGAGGCGCAGGCCGCGGGCGTCCAGCAGCCAGGTGGCGGGCAGGATGAGCGGCACGTAGGCCACCATGTACACCATGGAGAGCCAGTCTATCTCCGTGAAGGACACGCCGTAGAAGTGGACGAAGACGTTGCTGAGGATGCTGTACTGGATCCACTGGAAAGCGTTCACCAGCGAGTAGCAGCTGAAGACGGCCAGCACCGCCAGCCGCCGCCGCGACAGCCGCGTCTCCGGCCGCCCGCCGCCCCCTCCGGCCCCGGCCGCCGCGCATCCTCCTGGGCTGCCGTTCTCCGCTTCCTTGCCGGGGAGGAAGCCGTTGTGCTGCGGGGCCCCCAGCATCTCCCCTCTCTCTCCCTCAGCCTCCCCCTCCTCTTCCTCGCTGCCGTCCTCCACCATCTCGGCCGTCTCCCCGCCCAGCTTCCCGGCAGCAGCGGTTTCAGCTTGGCACAGCCGGCGCCCGCCGCCCCGCGAGATCACCGATCTGCCGCCGGGCGGAAAACGGCCTCGGGCACCCGGCGTGGGCAGTGGAAGGCGGGGAGAGGCCGGGGCGGTTCTGAGCGAGGAGGGGCGGGGCGGGAGGCGGCGCTGCGCGGAGCCGGGAGCGGCTGTGTCGTTCTGCGCGCAGCGGGGCTTTGGGATGCGGCGCTGAGAGTGCTTCCCGCTCGCCGTCTGCAGCTCCAGCTCCTGGTGTGGGATGTTTCCAGAGCGGGAAGGTGCTGTTTCTGTATCAACGCCCGCTGTCGTTCTGGGCAGAACAGTCCCTATTTATTTCAGGTGCTGAGTTGCATTCTGAGTGGTGGTGCTTGCCAGCAGGCTGCCCTTGTATTCTATGCTTACAGTCTTTTAGCCTGAACCTCTGAAGTCTCTCACTGCAGATGAGAGGAAAGCATATGGAGACAGAAATGACGTAAATAATCCCCACAGCGTCCCGGAGGTATCAGCAGCATAATCTCGTTCCCATAAGCTCTTTCTCAGCTTTTGCACTCTGTGCCACAGGGCCGGGCGGCTGCAGGCCTGTGCGTGGCGGCCCGCCCATCAGGTGCACTGCAGGCTGCATGCGCTGCTGCCCCGCCACAAAATGCTCCCGGGAACACAGCCCAGTGCTCCCCTCAGGGCATAGGTTCGTCTCTTTGCAGCTCCAGTGTGAAGAAATGCACTGATGGGTTATGACACAGATGGCAAAGATGGAGGCCTGACTTGAGGCAGAGGGTGCCCTGGACTGGCACCGTGCTTGGGAACGTGCCTCTACCTCAGTCCTTCGCTGCATCAAGAGCCATGGGCAAAGCATTCCTTGTTTCCACCCACCCTCCGCAGTTTGATGTGATGCACACCCCAGAAATCAGGCTGCGTGGCTCACATGTAGCATGTGTAGGCTGTCAGTTGTCACCTCAATAAGTGATGTTCCCTTAAACCTTGCCCGATACGTGTTTGTGTAGGAGTGGTATCTGGCAGCCCCACTATGATTTATAATTCTGCTGCTCTGGACAATGTGCCATTATAAAAATGTATTGTTCTTCAAAGAGCATTAGGAAAATACCAAAATATTTAAGTTTATTACTGGCTTCTGTGGAAAATCATTTTACATGTGCTCAGCAAATAGCATACCACAAATTGTTGGTGCATATGTTAGAGCCTAATCAGATTTGTGTATGAGTGGCAGATGGACTTAGCCACCCGCCTTAAGTTTCCTCGCTAATTATGATTTGGTATTTTAGTTAACATCAGGTGATCTATTTAAGCCACAGTTCCTGATCTAATTTAGACCATGAATAGTACTATGAACACATTCTTCAAAATGCTAACTTGGCTATGTTTGCTTTCCCTGAGCACTTAGCTAAGCAACGGTAGTGATGACTGCAGGCACTATGGATTTTTAGAGACTACAGGAAGCGAATCTTGAATTCACAGATAAGCAAACTGCTTTTTTTTGCGATTAAGTTACCTATACCAGATTCAGACCCTCCTTGCCTCCTTCATTCCTTCCAAGAAAAAGCCTGATCTAGTTGTACTTCTCTTGTATCTGATCAGATGCTGGGTAAATTCATTTCTTCTGCCCGACTTAAACTCTGAAGTGCTACTTGCTGCGGAAGCATAACCTTATTAAAAACAGGACTTTGTTTTGGTTCCTCTTCTTCTTAAACATCAAAGCAACAGAAGAGTCTGCTTTCACTTTAGGTGTGTCAGCATTACATGTCAGTAGATGTGCTGAAAAAATATCTTGAGACCACATCTCATACTTCCAACGGTATTTGTTCGTTGTCACTGGAGCCCAGCCGTCTACACTGCTCAACCACTAGAGCAATCCTTACCAAAGGGTTGGCCTGGGATAGTCACTGTTCAGTATTTAGTATGGACTGGGAGCTCCCATACCCCCCCGCTCATTCAGACACAGGAAAATTTCACACTGTAGTAGGCCTTGCAGCATAGTGAAAGGACTACAGCACTTTGGGTACACAGATATAGCTCTTGTTCTTTCCAAAGAAGGTGTAAACAGTGATCTGATTTCATTTAACTTTTTTTTTTCCCATTGTATTTTGGGTCACATTGCAGTCCACCCAATGATAATACTCACCCCTAAAGACATAGGCAATGAGGCTTTGTTCTTCTCTCATACTCCCTTCTCCTACTGTTACACTATTGACTCCGCACAGCAGGCAGAGTTAGTGCTGGCAAATATGCTCTGGGTAAGGTTCAAATTCAGCCTGTTCTAGAGTTGCACACATCTGAGCTTTCACTTTCACACCAAACAGACAGCATCTTCTTTGCATGACAACACACAAAGCTTCACTTGCTTTCTACACAGGAATCCCACACAGAAGAAATAACCAGACACCTTTCTCAAAATGATGTCTGAGGCAGTGAAAAAAGCACCTGGTTGCAATGGACACGATAAGGCAGTGCAGATGCTTGGTATGAGGGAGAACTAGCACAGCCTGGCTTGCACCTCAGAGGATAGGTTTCCCTTAAAGCCCTGGAGGTCATCAGGGGACTTTAGAGAAGAAGAGCCTAAGACTGACAGTAGAATGAGAACCTGGATGAAAGCTAGCTCCCACAAGGAATGTGGATTTTTTCCAGAAAGAAGTTTATTTACAACCGATCAACTTGAAGTCAAGTACATCACTGCCACAGCTACACTGACCTTAGTGAAGTAAAACCAGGTTGATTTTGATGAGATGAAGTCAATGCAATTTCATCTCTGTGATTTATCTCCAGAAGTACATTCCTAAACAGGAAAAGGCAGAACAAATTAACAGCACCAGGAAAAACTTTGATACTTGCATCCTAACTTTTTACACTGCTGTATTTCATAGGCTTCACAACCATTACTTCTGATTTACATCTGTCTGCATGAGAAGCAGGGCCAAGGATGTTGCTGAACAGCAGGAGAAAGTTATCCTGTGAGAAGCAGCCATTCCTCACTTAAAATGTGCATCCTTGGAGTTCAACACGTCCTGGATAATTTATGAAACTAAAAACAGAAGGCTGATGTCAAGGTTTTCAGGACAAATTTAGCTTAGAACTGCTGCTATCCTTTTTCGATCTAGCCTCTCACCCAAAATTCGTTACTATTACTGTAATATATTGTCCACTGAAAAAGTGATATACTTTCATAGCTATTTCCAAACTTTAATTTCATCTTTCAGATAATGCCATCTTTGGATGAAATATTATTCAGAAGGTGCCTTTTTATTTCAGTTCAGAGCATATAACAAAATAAAGGGAAGTCAGCTACAGAGTGCTGCTTTCAAGGTGTAGTTAGCTTTCCAATGCTCCCAGCTAGGTTATTCCAGTGGTATTAATTCCTAGGCACGTTCTTCTTCCAATTCTCACAACAGCATCTAAGCCCTCCACCTAGAAATCCACAAGTGAATCTATCTTTGTGGAACTTGAGCCTAAGGGTAGGAATCTGAAATGAACATTTCACTGGGACTGGGATTGTAGAATGTTGCCAAAACACCAACACTTCTTTGAAAATAAAATTGGAATTTTTGTGTGCACCTGGCACACAATTAAGATTTCCAGGATTTTCTGTTTTTAATGTTCAAAACCACTTCAGTCTTTACTGTCAAGAATTTAAATGTTATTTTATAAAGCACTCAACTCCCAGTTACAGTTTGCAATGCAAACATTGATCTCAGTGCAGGGACAACCTCCACTGAAGAAATGCAGTGTACTTGTCTTTAGACAAAAAAAAAAAAAAAAAAAAAAATCCAACTACAGCAGCTTAAGAAAGTGATTTCAGAACAAAAGATCTGAAGTTCCAGCTGAGCTGGAAATGAACTACTTTAGCAAGATATTAAACAAACTTCAGTAAGCTGGACTTGAAATAAAGGTCAAAGAGTCACATGTTTAAATTTCTTCATTGAAAGCTGTTAAAAGAATACAGGGAAAATGTAAACATCCTCTTCCTCCTATACAGTCCTCATTCCAGCAACATTCTCCTGCTCTCCCCATAAAGCCATAACCTCTCTCACAGAATGAGTATCTGCAATACAAAGCACTTAACTCAAGTTTGTTCATAGATAACTCCAGGTGCTTGTCTGGGCACCTTAATTCTGGAACTTAACTGCCCGTAGTAGGGCTGTTTGTCAGTGACCTGTATGCAATTTTTTTATATACTGGCAGGCACACAGAAGTACAGTCAAGCATCAGAGAAAAGTTCTAAATTTTGAAATATGGGGAGTGGTAAGTGAGCAGGGTACTCTTCTGTAAATAATATTAGACATTAGCATTCTGAGATGTCTCAATCCATACAAAAGATGCAGAAATGTACATCTGGTCCTTCTGTCATGCTGCCATCTGGTTTTCCTTTTGTAGTCAGCTGTCAGTTTGTAATGCATCACAGAATTTTTCTCCTGAGTTTCCAAGCAAAGCAAGTGGGGAAAAAATGTTACATACACAGAATTTGTGTACCAAAAATAAAAGTGAACAAATACAGTAGGTAAAAAGTTGTTGGGTTCTTATTCATCATGGATAAGAGCTTCTTCATCTATTAAAAAAGTGTAACCTCCATCTGAATTCTTTATAAACAGTAAACAACAACAACAACCTGCACCAATTTAATGTGCTATACCAATGAAAAAACACTGTAACAGGACTTCGGTCTCCCTACTCTCTTTTACTACCTGCTCCATCTCAACTTAGCTGTCTGGTCTGCGTGCACACACTCTTTGAAAATTAGATGGAAGGGAAATGCGGATTTGAATCTACTAAGAGCCAAGTATGGAAAGGCGCTTGTATTTTAAAGACAGGTTTGCTCACCCGATCTTGAGAAATGTTTTACTTTTACTACTGAGGAAACCCAAATACTTACTAACAGCTTGAAGTTCCCAATTTCTCTCTGAAGAAGTTATCAGCAGGAAGAGAGCCATGTTCCTTAAAGGCCTACCTCTATTCCATAGGGAAGACTCTGGCTGACTTCAGCGTAACTAAAAATCAGAGGGATTTTTTTTGTTTAGACTTGAATAAAAATAATAATAAAAAAAACAATGCCTGCCCAAGCCCCTGGCTGTGATAGCACATTATGGAAAATGCAATAACATTCCTGCAGCCTACATCACTTAACAGGAACTCAGCCATCCAGACACCAAAAGGGACTTTTTCTGCTCTTTTGTTGGGAAAGCACTGCAAGCATTCTTCAAAGACCCCTTCAGACAGCTCTCTTTATAGTACACCTAGCAAGACTCTGACTATTTCAGATTAGCCGCAAAGCCAGAACATCTCAGGGAAAATTCTCCTCCTGTTTTACTACTGGGGAGATAATTCAGTGTTCTCCAAGGTGTCAATGAATGCATTCACTGGTATGCTTTACTGGAGCAGCTATCACATAATTTCAGCCCAAAAGAATCATAGAATTAGCTAGGTTGGAAAAGACCTATAAGATCATCCAATCCAACCATCCACCTACCACCAAGAACCCCACTAGACCATGTCTCTCAACGCTATATCTAAATGTTTCTTGAACACCTCCAGGGACGGTGACTCAACCACCTCCCTGGGCAGCACATTCCAGCGCCTGACCACTCTTTCAGAAAAGTAGTGTTTCCTAATGTCCAGCCTAAATCTCTCCTGGTACAACTTGAGGCCATTCCCCCTCGTCCTGTCAAAAGCTGACATGCTGACTTACATATTATTTATCTTTTAAATCCTTGTGACTCTTCTTATATGAAATAATAAGACCAGGCCAGTAAAAAAGAAAATATTGTGTTACACTGCACTGAGGCTCTTACAGTGGATGAAATTTAGAGAGAACACGGGAAGAGAGTTTTAAAGAGGCGTAAGTAAGGGGATTGATCTACCTGTTTTTGACTACACCTATTTGTTTGGACCAAGGGAAGGACCCATTGTTTGGACTCATTTTCCAACGTGGAATCTGTTTAATTAATTTCCAGTGCTGCCAGGAAAACAAAACAAAGCAGAATAGCACATGACAAGGTCAATCTCACCGCAGAATCAATATAGGAACATTCAAAACACAAACCAGATTTGCCAGAGTGGCATTCAGACTGTTTAAGCTTCTGGAGATAATCCTGTATTTCCAATGAATTGCAAACACAGGCTAAACAGAGCATTTGTGTCCCTTATGACCTCACACAGTACAAGTGGCTGGCAGCTTTTAGAAACCCTAGGAGAGGAATGAAGAGGAAATAACTTGGGTCCTGAGAATAACTTTTGATTGCTTACTTCTCTTCACAGGCTGTGGAACGTGGGCCCCTTGGAGCTACGCACAGGATGAAAGCTGTGTTGGATGTCAGCAAGCAGACTCCCAGAGCTAGTGGAAAGCCACTGGTTACTTGAACACACTGGTGAAAGAACGCCCTGGCTGGTGGCTTGGGTGCACCATGCTCAGCAGCGTCCCCAGGTGCCTGCTCACTGTTGCCTTCTTTTATTCCTCATTACACGCTAACTCTCATGTTAGCACAGCTCTTCCCAGGGTAAATGTCTGGGTGCTAGAAGCAGTGATAGTTCAGTGGGTAGAGGTGAAGGTAAAAAAGTTCAGCCTCTCATTTCAAAACATTTAAAACCAGCCAGCTGCTACATGAGGCCTTGCTCAAATCCCAGCATCTCATTTTCATTCCAAAGGAAAACAGGTCTGCGGGGAGTACTGGTATCACTGATATTTTCCACGGCGTGTAAGTCACCCCTGGTCACCCGCAGCCTCCCCATCAATCACTTCTCCTTCTGCATTGATTCAGATATTGGAGAACGATAGCTGGAAAATAAAGCAGAAGGCCAAGCCTCGTGCAATCTAATTATAGTGCGCTGAAACGGCTTCCAGGAACTCCGCAAGGATAGATACCCTGATCGTGCCACATAATGGCTGGAAAAAAAGTAAAGGTAACAGTCAGGTGGGTTCCCTCCCAGGGAAGTAGTAAAGGTTCACACATTGTGACTGCGCTTGGTACCAGACCAACACCAAGTAGTACCACCAGCCCAGTGCTGGAGAGCTTCCTGAGCACAGAGCCACATGTCTGAGCACAGACGCAGGCACCAGTCTGTGTCAGCGGAGGCAGTGAATACAAAGACATCTCGGCGATCAGTTCCAAAGGTGTGCCTAAGCCTGTGTCCTGCACCCGCTGGTAAATAAAATGAGGGGCAATTCTGACCTTCCCCCTCATGGGAAGCAATCATTTGCTGACTGAGTGAGAAGACAAATTTTTTGCTCAGTGCAAACCCATGCCTTCAAAAAACAGTGTCACTGAGCAAGTTCATTTTTTTATCTTAATTACTTAATTACTCCATGAAAAGAGCACTATCCTGCAGCGATGTCCCAGACCAAACACAGACAGCTGTCCCTTTCCGCAGATCCTGATCTCTATTTTTTTTAACACTTTTATCAGCATAAGACACATCAGAAGCCAGGTGTAAAGGTAGTTTCACATCTCCCTTTACACTGACTCACTCCTGATGCTGTTCTGATCAGGCTGTCACAGCTGGATGGCTATTATCCAACCCCACCTTTGTAGCTGTTACGCCAGGTCCAAAGGCTATACAAGTAATAGCTGGCAGAAAGCCGTATGAGGACACCTCCGTCCCGAGCCACCCTCTCTCAATCACTCAAAGTGGCTTTATGGCCGGATCACATGGACAGCACATGGCAAAGCGGCTGTGATCTCTGATCTCTGATTTCCTCTAAACATTTATTTTCTAGTGGTCACCACTGGCCAGATGTTATTTTCTTCTTGATCCTATTTGCATCTATCTGAAGTTTAAGACAATCTTTGTAAATGTCGGACTAGATTTCATTTGTTTTTATTGTTAGTGCTCTGAGCACCTGTGTAGGCACAGTTGTGACCCTTCCCCATGTGTATGCACTGCACACAGCATGCTTATTTACAGTAACACGGCTTGTGTATAAAAACAAGGGAAATTTGATCTTGGTGTTCCTGAGGTTCATATTTATGAAATTAAACTAACTTTTTGTTGGTGGTGGTGGTAACAATGTTTTTTTCTAAATACTGACTCACTGGGTAGAGAAGAACTGCTATCTACAATGGAAAAAGGGCTTTCAAACAGACACAGCTCTTTCTTACAACAATCTGACTCCAAAGGTTTGTCAGTCTACACAAAAATAACACAACTAAGCTATGGGTGTTAATGCACTAAGAGGTCTACGCAAGATTTGTTCCTTTCTCCCCTCCTCCCTCCTCCATTCTAAGTCACACCTATCAAGGGCTGAAAGCTGAACTCCAGATGGGGTTTTTAAGGACAGCTAGCCCAGAGGCACGCTGGGTGGTGCAGCCATGCATGAGCAGATCACTGGCAAAGTCCCGTGGAGAGAAAGCAGCCCTCTATCTTTTCTCTCCGCTTGCTTCAATGGGGACCTTTCCTCTGCTGTGTCACGCAGCTTGGGACAAAATTGGGACTATCGCATGTACAAACCCTGGGCAGTCCCATCAGGTAAACACAACCCAGTTACCACCGAGAGAACAGTACCAGTACTAGTGAAAAAAGGTGAAGAACCATAACATGGGGTCTCCGTGGGGAGAAAGGATGGGAAGCCCATAAGGTACCTTATGTCCAATCCAAGATGTGCTGGATGATCATCCTTCTGGGATCTCTTGGTGGATCAGTGTACGTGCAATAAAATACTTAAATGCTTGCTTTGGCTGATTGTATGCGTGAACATGTGTTTTGTGCGAATGCCACATCCCTGATTCCCAACACCCTATAACAAGCACAAAGTCCCAGACAGACACATAGATTGGCAATGGATGTTTTCAGAGGGCACTGACATCTATACATGCAGGTTACATGGCGCTAGCACAGAGCTCAACTCCACCCTGAGCTTCCCATGCAGGTGACCCCAAAACAGAAGGGAAGTTATCCAGGGGTGCTTTGATGGGAGCTCCCCACATGGTGCTCCATTTAACTTCTTCCCACAGTGCTCTGTTCGCTTCCTCCCTCTTTGTTGTGTGTCCAGAAAGACTCTGAGCTCAAAAGTGCTCTCTCCATGTATTTATAGCAACAAGCCCAGGCCAACTGAAACTTCAAAGCTGCCCTTTCCAGCAGCGCACTTCACAAGGACAGGCCTTCCTGCCAGATAACCCCCGGCCCTCCAGTTTCCCAGCCCTGGCAGTGCAGTGCGAGAAGGCCTGGTCCCACAGGGTTGTACCACAGCAGGGATGAGGGAAATGCATGAGGAGCTGGGAACGGGGAGGCTGCCAGTGGGGTGGGACTGCAGGGCTGCAATGGGAGCATGACCGGGCACGCACAGGAGAGCGGGTCTGCCACGGTGAGGAGGTCCCAAATCCCTTGGAAAGAAAATCCCTGCGCTGCTTGTGCAATGAGTTATCTTCTGTTAACACAGGGACTGCCTGATCTGCGCTGAGGCTGGGCTGACAAGGAAACAAGCATCAGCTTTCACTACTCAGTGACAGAACGCACAGCCCTGGCACAACCAAAATAGACCCAAGATCCTAACATGCCCATTAAAGGAGACAAAACCCAAGCGTACACCCGTTGTGGTGCCACAGGGAACAGCTTTGGATAGAGTGGGCTGCATGTCCTAGTGCCTCATTGTTTATTCTCTCCACCATTCTTTTTCACAGTTACATGATTCACAGCAGTACAGGGGCACAAAAGATGGCTAGCACTCAGGGCAGGAAGGGAGGTCGTGTCCATGGAAAACCAGCCCTGGGGCACTAAGGGAGGGATAACCACCTGCTGGAGAGGAAAGCACTGAGACAATGAGTTGCTGTGGCAGTCTGTAATTTTTCTTTGATCTGAACTGCGTCTTTTTAAATTCCATATAGAAAGCAAAGAGAAGAACAACAAACCTTTCTGCTAAGCCAGTAACTCTCTCAAATTCATTTTTCCTGCTCTGTAACGGAAACAAAGGCTCTAGCCAGCATTAATGAAAAAACAAACAAAAGCAGGAGCTCATTAGTGATAAAAGTTGCGTTTCCAGCCAATTATTTACTGTTTCTGCTTCTAAAGAGCCTATCTATGCATTGCATAGGAGCCAGTTGAAAGCACCTCCAGAAAATGCCTTTGGTCCATTTGTTCAAACTCTTATCACAATAAGCAGCAGGATAAGTAGCAGGGGTTCAGCACACATGCACTCGACCTCACTGCTAAATGAACACATTGAAAAGGTGATCTCTTGTGCAAAGAAACAAGCTTATTTCCAGAGCCTGCTGCCCTCAGTGCCAGCTATAGGAGCAGAGCTAGCAAAGGCAACCAAAGAGCAGTCCAGAGCTGGTACAGCTTCTCGTCCTTCTCCATACATGATTGTATTTCCATGCTTCACACAGTCAGCATGAAGCACACGTCAGGTAGCCTGGTATCACCTGCTTAGCATCTCCTGTGACAACATAATCATTAATATCATATAAATATTTTAAAGACTATTGCACACCTGTTCCCTAGAACCACCTGGAGGCAAACTCTGTCCTTTACTAATTTGGTGGAACTGGTGCCTGCAGATCCAGGATAACAAATGGCCCTAACTACTCTGGGTCAAAGCCTCAGGAGATTCACATGGTGCTGAGCTGCATGCAGACTATAATAGAAACTAATTCTTCAAGTTCTGTTGTTTGCTGCAAGACTGCTTAGAAACGTATGTCTACATTTGGTAAGATAACTCTGGGTAAAAAGCAGAACACCACAACATGGGGATGGCTTACACTGCAAGCTTTTGCTCCCATTTCTATTTTACCTGATGGAGCTGATACCTTCCCCATCTGAATTCTCAAAACAGCAAATAAAAACAAAACAAAACATTTGTCCTGACCTGTAAGACAGAAGCATTCAGCTCTAAGCTATTTACTGCTAGCAACTTAATATGCCAATCAAGCCAATATTATCTGTCCTCCTCATCCAACCCACAGAAAGGTAGACATCTGATGAATTCAGAATTGGGCATTACAAACCATTTTCCAAAGGGGCAACCAGGAAGATGCTTATGCAGGAAGACAGGAAGAAGTCTAACCTGGAAAATCATGTGAGTGCCCAATCTTAAAGCCAAACGCTCTTGCCAAGGGCTGGTATGTTGCATGATTTTCTACCAAAGATGGTCATGGACTGAAAACTAATACTTCCCTATTTGCTTCACTGAGCTACTAACAATCTCCAGGGAGACAAGGCCTGTACCTCCCTACTTGGCTCTCAGAACAAGTGTCATTTGTAACTCACCTCTTCATTGTTGTTTAAGTCAACAAAATTCTGCTCAGTATTTCAGCAGATGCACATTCATACAGGGTACTGTAACTGGGTACTGAGGCAACACAATACCCAGTTTTTAGAACACTGGCTATCATAGCAGAATCCACA
Organism: Numida meleagris; assembly: GCF_002078875.1. NCBI lineage: Eukaryota > Metazoa > Chordata > Aves > Galliformes > Numididae > Numida > Numida meleagris. The sequence goes on from NC_034411.1 coordinate 21,641,116, forward strand.
GCAGACAAGTCCCTCTAAGATCTCAGAACATTGCACTTGCTGCTCCTGATACAGGGCAGACAGAAGAGTAAGCCTGCAGATAAGACCAAATCCAGCGTTCTTCCTTTGAGAGCGATTCAAAAAATAATAATAAAAGCTCAGCCTTCTCAAAATAGCCAAAATCTGAGCAACTGTTAAGTTACTGTATGCAAGGGAAAAGGAGGGGGGAAAGTAGAAGGACTGCCATTCTTTCCTTCTAACTGCATATTGAAAAGATTGGAGTTGCCACACCTGCTCTGCTCAGAGCCCAGTCTGCCTGACACACAGAGCACATCCATCCCGCTGGGGTTTTCAAGCAGGTCCTAGTGGAGCTAACACATCACACACGTGGGGCCACAGACAGGTGACTTCCAGTCAGCGGAATGAAGAACAACTTATCTTTATCACATTTAAAAGACAATAATGTTGTATACAGAAGACCTTTGATGAACTCACTATATTTGTTGTAACTTGTATCTGTACAACACTGTGCTCACTTCTTGACCTCTCTGATAGCAAAACCCCACTTAAGGCCAAGAGGTGAATTGGTTTCATTTATTACATCATAACCAATAGTTTCAGCAACATCATGTATTTCAGTTTCTAAGTCTATACCTGAAGAAAGTTATGAAGTTTGGGGAATACTTTCAGTGCATTCTGTGTTGTCACTTCTATAACTTCTTCAACTGGAATTCCTTTAATTTTAGCAATATATTCTGCAGCAATGTAAACATTTTTTGGTTCATTTCTCACCTGGATTTAAAAAAAAAAAAAACCACAAACAGACCAAATAACAGATCCCTCCAGATGACAAGTGCTTCAGATTCAGTACTTCCTGACACACTTCTAGTCACATTGTAGTATCTTGAGTAGAGAAATTATAGATATCTATCGTCCTTGAACCATTTTCCCCCATGATCCTTTCTGGAATTTCTTTTCCTTTCCCAGCTTCAGGAATGCAACACCTCTTTAGCTACTTCTCTGAATTTCCACCTGGCAATCTCTTTCATGCCTTGTCCATGCCTACACTACTCCTCTCTCCCACGCTAGCAACTAACCTCCACAAGGAGTCATTGTGGATATACATACGTAGAAGTCCCCCCCCATCATTTACCTGTTTTTCAGGCCCCAGAGCAGGAGAGTCAGTTTCCAAGCATATACTTTCCAGAGGTAACAGTTTCACAAGTTTCTGCTTCTTGAAGAAAATAAAGATAACTATTAAATGCTTTACGCACTTCAGACTTGTGGAAAAAATGGAAGATATAAAGATAAGCTCTGCATTTAAAAACAATGTTCTAAGACACTGATGCCACTGTCAGTATACTATCAACAATGGCAGCAAAAATATCAGGAGCTGCCCAAGAAGTCCTTTTAAAAAAGGATTATCCCATTTTTTGTGACTCTAAACATCCGAAGCACTATTACCTAAATACTGGAACCTTCATTACTTTATCAAAGTACGTGATTATTTTGCACAGAATACCCTACAATTAGATTGTCAATGCAGTTTTAATCTGCTACTTTTCTGTTCATACAGTATTTGAATATCTTTTTCCCATCTCTGCTTTTACCCCTCAGCTCCAGTTTGCTCTACTTTCTGCAGTTTCCTACCCTCACCCCCAACTATATCCATCCCTCACAAGCCTTCCACTTGAATGATGCCTCTTCCTTTCATACATTTCCTGAACTCATCACAGAAAATGATGACGGTGTAGGATGGAAACAGACTGCTACCTGAGAAGTCAGCATAGTTTCAGCAGCCCAGACTAGAAATAGAAGCAGCATTTCACTAAGTCCAGCGCTGAAACTGGCCAGTGCTGACCTTAAGCAATATAGCTGATGCTTCAAGGGGCACGCCATGGGCTAATCACAACTTTTCAAAGACCTGTAACTTAGCCAATGGTAAGTGGATTTCCTTTTGAACAAAAAGTGCCATAGCACTGAGATAAAAACTAGTCCTTTTCCACGTGTCATTTCCCTACTCTAAAACATTACAATATCAAAAGTTTCCACAGAAAAGTTCATCAGAACACAACAAAATGAGAAAAAAAAAACACCTATTTTCTTAATGGTTGCTTCTCAGGAATAGCTGAACTGTTTTAGCCAAAATTTCTCCCCCAAACATCAAGCTAAGGCAAAAATCCCAGACAAAATTTAGCCAAAGTAAAAAGGCAATTTTAAAAGTAATTGAAAGCAGGATCTTTTATCAAAAAGCATCAAGTGACTGTAATCACATCTGTCTGTGATAGCCCTTTAAACTATATAGACTTAATAAAAAAACAGCCAAACAACCAAGCATTCTTTTGAGCTGCACAGTAAAAATGCAGTTATGTTTGCCAACGTGCTAAGCTGCCAGCCATCGCCTGCAGTCCCCCAGCACCAAGGAGTGATCCCCTTTAAATATTACCTGATCACTCCTTATAATGGAAGGAGGAATGGAGAAGAAGTATCCAGCTTTCACCCCTTCCATTGCTACAGATGGCTTCCCATCAAATGCATGAAGCAACACCTTTGAAGCGCCTTAGAGAAAAGAAACAAACCAATTCATCAGCAGTGTTTACAGCAGGTTCACAGTGTCAGCTTCCAGCTGAACCTCAGTCCCATTAAAGAGTAAATACAGAATCTCTGCATCGCTCTTCCCAAGTTTCCCGGGCACAAAAAGATAGGAAAGCATTGCAAAACTGAAGAAATTATTTTATGAAATTCAGATGGCAAAAAGTAAGATGGAAAAAAATGCATTAAAAACATACCTTGCTCCTTTAAGAGATTAATGGTTGGTCTACCAGCTGAGCGGGAGTGAACATTTCTGCAAAGGAAAGAGAGAGAGGCCTGGCATTAAGAAATTAAGCAACAGTATCTATATCTATTTTTCAGTAAACATAAATTACAGAATCACAGAATCACAGGGGTTGGAAGGGACACCTGGAGGTCATCTAGTCCAGCCCCCTGCTAAAGCAGGCTCCCTAGAGTAAGCTGCAATGAACCAACAGCACGTTGGGAAGAAAACAATTTATCTGTGTTACCACTTTTACCAGGAAAAAAAAGACTAGAGATATGTATTTAAATCATTTCAGCGACAGTGAGTAATTAGCAACAACATTGTGAGGACTGAATAGACAAGTCCACTCTATTCATGGGCAAAATTCAGTAATTATACCTCAAGCTGAAGACTGTCAGGACACTAATACCAGTTTAAACCACATGAGTTCTAGAGTCTCTTAGTAATTATAAATCGTGGGAACTATTTCCAGAGGTTACTGAGATCTGGAAAACTCTCATATTAGTAAAACTTACAAAGGCAAATCCAGTCTTCTTGCTAACTCAACCTGCTTGATCAGAACCCGTCTTTGTCCTTCCTTCTGTTCATCTGTGCTGGCAAATCTGGGAGTGAAATCTAATCCAACCTATTGTACAAGAACAGAAGTGAGAAAGTTGTCCAGGTCTAACGCTTGACTAAACCACAATAGCATAGAGAGAAAAAGAAAAAAGAAAGAAAAAAAGGCTCAAACCTGCAAGGCATTCCAAAATGTATTTACAAAAGTTTCAAGTTGCGCCAGGGGAGATTTAGGCTGGACATTAGGAAATACTACTTTTCTGAAAGAGTGGTCAGGCGCTGGAACGGGCTGCCCAGGGAGGCGGTTGAGTCACCGTCCCTGGAGATGTTCAAGAAACGTTTAGATATAGCGTTGGGAGACATGGTTTAGTGGGGTTGTTGGTGGTAGGTGGATGGTTGGACTAGGTGATCTTGTAGGTCTTTTCCAACCTAGCTAATTCTATGATTCTATGATTCTATGAAAAGATGGTAATTAAAAAGGCAGTAGCCACAGCTGCAGCTTAATTCAGAAAGGAATTTATTCTTAAAATAAGACTTTCAATTATGAAAGCATTTGAGGGCAGGGACTGTATTTAGCATTTTAATCTGTAAGTAGTTTTCTGAGTTTTTATATACTATTAAATATTATTTCAGATTACAACTCAAAGCTGGATCTCCAGTGTAAGCTGAATTTTTGACTTGAACCTGTAACTTAGTCCTATTGCTAGCAAAAATTACTCATTAATTCTATAGTCTTTTGATCTAAATATATTCAAACAGAATTTAAACTTTCTCAAAGAAACCAAGTTTGCAGTTACACCAACGAAAGACCTTGAGATAAAATACAGGAACAACACAGAATTACAGAATAACAGAACGTCCCGCACTAGAAGGGACCCATAAGGATCACCAAGTTCAACTCCTGGCTCCACACAACAAGTTTAGCTCCAAGTTCTTTCAACAATTGCCTTTCCTCCAGCAAGTGCAGAACCAGCCACAAACCCCTCTGCTACTGACTTACCAAAGGGACAGACTCTACCCTAAACTTTTCAAGCCTCGGTTTGTTTATAAGGGAATACACTATAGTAGACATTATGTGGATAGAGATAGACAAGGGATCACAAGAAAAAAGGACTTACATAAGTTACTGAGGCATGTTGAAACCATAGGTTGGCCTAACTGTGTTGCGGAAGGGAGGAAGGACCTGAACAAGGGTAACTATTTCCTAATAACAATATAATGAAGGAAAACAGGGATTTGGGAAAATCTACGAAGGAGAGCACAATAAGAGAATTACAAATCAGACTTGGTGTTCTTTCAGACCGCCAGCAATATTTATTGCATACACAAAGCCAAGTGTTCACTAAGTTTTTGTAACTCTGGTGGCAGATGCTGTCAAAGCCATACACGTTTAAACCCATTTTGGAAATCTACTTACTTCTCCAATTGCCACCAACTTATCTTTGTAGAGTTCTATAAGTGGCAATGCTCCATCCAGATCCTGTAAGAACAAAAGCAATCTTCACTGACCATATGAGGCGGAAGCTGTATGAATATAGAGTTGTGATTAATTTGGATTTTCTGGCCACAAGGGCACACTGCTGGCTGATGGCCAACCTGTTGTCCACCAGGACACTCAGTTCCTTCTCTGCAGAGCCGCTTTCCAGCAGGTCAGCCCTAGCCTGTACTGATGCATGCAGTTATTCCCCCGCAAGTGCAGGACCCTACACTTGCACTTGCTGAACCTCATCAGGTTCCCCTCTGCCCAATTTTCCAGCATGCCCAGGTCTTGCTGAGTGGCAGCACAGCTTTCTGCTGTGTCAGCCACTTCTCCCAGCTTTGTATCATCAGCCTTTCCCTTCACTCCTCTTAAATTCCGTACCTTAAACTTGCTATTACTGGGAGCTGAGCCACCAGCTGTATTTCAGAGACCTGCAGGATTTTCCTCCTTTACTCAAAGACCCCTCCTTTCAAGGTGAATTTTCCATAGGATCAGAAGAGGTAACAAAGCCCATAGAAAGTCTGTTCATGTTACGTGGCTGCAGACAGCTCTCCAAGCTTCCCAGGCTAAGGGCACAAACTGGTATTCTCTCACTCCCATGCTAACAAAGGGCCATCTGCAAACACGATGCATTCTGTTCACTGTAAGCAAACTATTCACTTGGGATTTTTAGAACTGTTTGGCTGAAGCATCACTAATGGGGCCAGATGGCACCCAGTGCTGCTGAAGTCACACAAGCAGACGCTATCCTGGAGGCCCTGGGGTTTGGTCTGCTGTGTCCTCAACCTTACAGAAACAACTAACTGGGAATCAGGCAGACCAGGACACCCCCTTGTATCTCCAGCGCAGCCATAGCACAGAATCATAGAATTGTTTGAGTTGGAAGGGACTCCCAAAGGTCATCTAGTCCTTCTTCCCTATGTCCAGTCTCAATGTGAAACTCCTCTCTTTTCATTTGAAACAAAGTCCCCCTGTCCTAACACAACAGACCCTGCCAAAGAGTCTGTCCCATTCTTTCTTGTAACCTCATTTTAGATACTGAAAGGCCACTCTCAAGTCTCCCTGGAGCCTTCTCTTCTCTGGTCTGAACAGCCCCAGCTCACTCAGCCTGCCCTCACAGGGGAGGTGTTCCATCCCTTGGATCATTTTTGTGGCCCTCCTCTGGACGTGCTCCAACAGATCCATGTCTTTCCTGCACTGAGAACTCTACATTTGGACGCAATACTCCAGGTGATGTCTCACCAGCGCAGAGCAGAGGGACAGGACCTCCCTCACCCTGCTGGCCATGCTTCTTTTGATGCAGCCCAGGATCCAGTCAGCTTTCTGGGCTGGCTCATGTCCAGCTTGCCATCCACCAGTACCCCCGGGTCCTTTTCAGCAGGGCTGTGCTCCATCCTTACACCCCCCAGCTTGTACTGATAGCGGGGGTTGCCACAACCCAGGTGCAAGATCTTACACTTTGATTTGCTGAACCTCATGAGGTTCTCCTGAGCCCCCTGCTCAGCCTGTCTAGGTCTCTGGATGGCATCCCATCCCTCGGGCATGTCCACATAACAGCACATCACAGCTGCACCAGGTTACCTGCCGTTGCTTTACCTTTAAAGTAACACTGCGTTGCTCTTCTGGAGAAACCTCCTGCACAGGGTGAACGCCCAGACACGGCAGCACGAACCCTGGGAACCTAGAACATAGCACACACACCAGCACCGTGACAGATCACGGGGAAAAGAAAGTTTGAAGTGGAAGCGAAGGCCAGCCGAGCTGCGAGGCGGGCAGCACGGCCCCAGTCACAAAGGGCGCCAGGCCCTCGCCTCGCACCTGTCGGACAGCTCCAGCACGCTCCGGAACTCCCCCGCTCGTTCGGTCACCGTCACCAGCGCCGCCACCGCCGCCTGTCACAGCCACAAACAGCGCTGAAGCCCGTGCTGCGGGCCGCACCGGCCGAGCCGCGGAGTGCGCCTCACCTGCCGGGCCGCCCGCACCACGGCCGCCACATCCTGCAAGAGACGCGCAGACGCCTCAGCGCCGGGCCGGGCCGGGCCGCTACAGCCGCCCACCCGCCCGCCCCGCGGCACCTCACCGGCTGGAAGCAGGGCGCGGAGAGGTGGCAGTGGCAGTCCACCGGCCCCGCCGCCATGCCGCCACCCCGCGCCCGGCCTCGGCCTCGGGAGGGAAGGGGCGGGGGACCGGCGGGTTGTGCTTCCGGGCCGGCATTTTCGGTTCGGAGGAGGCGGGAAATGGCGGCCGGGTCGCCCGCCCGGCAGGACCCGCGGGTGCGGTGCTGCTCGCGGCGCGGCCTGGACGAGGTGGTGGGGCTGTGCGCGCCCTTCCTGCGGGGCCTGGCGCAGGGGCAGCCGGGCGGCGCCGCCGCCGCGGACGACGCGATCTGGGTACGGCCCCGGGGACACCCGCGGCGCGGCCGGGGCTTCCCGCTGCGGCCCACGTCGTCCTGCCGGGCTCGGGCGGTCAGCGGGCGGCAGAGCACCGGGGTGGTGGGGTGAGGAGGTGCAGCGGTCGAGTGCTGTGCTCGGTGCGGAGCTGTCGCTGCGTGAAGGGTACGAAGGGGCCGGAATGCGCTCGGAGGAGAACAAAGAAGCCGGTGAAGGGCCAGAAAACAGAAGTTAGGGAGTGGCTGAAGGAACTGGGGCTGTTTGGTCTAGAGGACGCGAGGCTGAAGGGAGATCTCGTTGCTCTACAACTGCCTGAAAGGCTGCAGCGAGGAGTGGTCGGTCTTTTCTCACAAGTGATGAGGGATAGGATGCAAGGAAACAGCTTCAAATGATGCCGGGGAGGTTTAGATGGGATGTCAGGAAGAATTTATTCATAGAAGGAGCAGTCATGCAATGGAACGGGCCATCCAGGGAAGTAGTGGAGTGCCCCGCCCTGGAGATATTTAAGAAAGGTGTGGACGTGGCACTAAGGGATGAGGCTTAATGCTGGACTTTGTAGTGCCAGGTTGATGGTTGGAGCTTCACAGTCTTAAGGATTCTGTGATTCCTGCCTGCCCAGCCAGGCAGTCATACAGGAAGGGTCCTATGTGCTGATGTTGTACACATGTGTCTAAAGCATAACTTTTGCAGCCCATGCATCTCTTGCAGAACTTTGAGGCAGCAGTGAGAGAGAATATTACCATTAATGGGCAGCCCTGGGCGGAGACATCAACCGACTCTGAACCAAACAGTACGTGTGGTTTTTCATTCATTTTGCATGGGTTTATTTGGATTTTTTAGATGTGGTATTCTTAATTGGGCAGTTCTTCCTCTGGCTGGCTGTGGCAACAATGACAGTCATGAAGCTGATGAGGTGGAACTCAAGCTTGGCTGTGTCTGTCTAAAAAATTGAAATACTGCACAGCAGTATTTCATGGTTCTTGCAGAGCAGTATTCATAAGGGAAAAGCAACTAAAAGGTACAGGAACATGTATCCGTGACAAAAACAAAAGGGAGGACAGCTTTATCAGAAGGAGCATTGTTCTGGTTGACACCTATAGCAAGATGCTTATAGACGGTTAGACACAGATTTTGGCTACCACTGTTACGGCGCCTAAGTAACTTAAAGGATCTATTCTTTACTAGAGAAAAGTAGGTTAGAAACTCCTACAACATTTGATGCTGACACAGAAGAAAATAAGGCTTAACTAAATTTAATGGCAGCTGTCTTGCTGGAAAGTCTGCAGAAAGCTTTTGGAAAGTTGCTATTCCAAAACATAATTTTTAATTCAGATTGGGAAAGAGCGTGTTCCACCTCAACAACTTCGCTCATAAGAATAAAGGAGGTATACAAAATCTGATGGACTAGGGCAAGTTGATCTGTTTTTACAGCTAGAATGCAGCAGTAGGATGGAACCAAGTGTGGAGGTTTCAGCTCTACTCTGGGCAGTCACTGTTTGATTGCCCAGAGGGTGAAATTTTCTTCCTTGTGTCTGCTGGAATTTCTTTTACTGCACCATATCTGTTGCCTCTTGTCCTTAGACTGCACACCTCTGAGAAGAGCCTACCTCCATCCTCTCTAGAACCACCCTTTAGCTAGACAAGGATAACAGATTTCTCCTGTAGCGTTCTTTAGGCTGAACAAACAGCAGCTCTCTCAGCTGCTTCTCATACATCAGGTACTCCAGATGCCAAGCCTCCAAGCAAAGGTGGAATAATCTAGGTAGATGGAAATGGTGGCTGGATCATTGAGCTCAGAAGGTTACATTTAATGGCTCGTTCTTTTACCTCAAGGTTGATTACAAGCAGAGATCCTTCTGGGACCTGTTAGGTTTAGAATGCCAAAGCTCCTCTACACTTTTTAATGGCAAGTCTAAAAAAATAAAGAATCCCACTAACTCTCAAAACTTGTTGGTTTGGGGTTGTTGTTTTTTTTGTTCTTGCTTTGTTTTTTTACTTTCTGAGGTGTATAATCACCTGATTCTGCACAGCTTGACCAAGAGAGGGTGCTCAAAATCCATTTGTTACCACAAGATTGAAAATAATGTATGGCTTGCAAGCTGTATCCGACATGTTATTGGGAACCGAATGTAAATTCTAAGGAGTTTGCAAAATTAAATGTAAAAGTCATAAAGCAAGACTATTTTGGGGGTTTTAAGTTTCTACTGGTGGAGAAAAAATTATAGGTGTCCAAATGGAGGAATACAGAAATATGTGCTACCTCTCAGTTATGCAAAGTTAGAATATAACACTGAGCTGTTAATTCTGTTTTCTTCCATAACTCATAATTTTTATGGTCTGTAATGATGGCTTGTGACGTCAGGACAGTGCAGGCATTTATTTGTCCAAATGCTGAAAGCATTCTTAAAACAGTGTCTTAAGCTTTATAAACTGTCAGGTTTAATTGAAATCTTGGAGAAGCTGCGTACTTGTAGTAGAGTAACAGAAGTCAAAATACTTCAGTCATGTTCTACACATTTAACCTAATCTGATTGGAAAAGAAGGCTGTGAAAGTTGGCTCCTATCAGATGCAGTGTCTTTGGCATCAGATTTTGAAAGCAGACATGATTTTGCTTTTCCCACTCCCTGTGAGTAGTAATTATGGATGTCCTCAGCGTACAGAGTATTTCTGGGAACGCGGTTACGTTAAGGTGACGGTGTATGTTGTCAGAAATGTATGGATTGATTTAATGATTAAAATGTATATCTGTGTTCTATATGATATGAAGTCAGTTAGGCTTCACATTACTGCTTGGACAGCTGCATTTTATTTAATGCTTCTAAATTACACAGATCAAATCATTTTTCTTGCAACATCTTGCTCTGTTTCCTTCAGCTGAAAAACAAGCTAGCTCAAAAGGTGACCACTTCTTTGTGAGACTTTTGTCTCGGATTCAGAGTGCATAGAGCGTTGGCGATTTTTTCCCCACTGGTGGATCCAGGACAGATGTATTCATCTTTGTTGAGAATCATGTTTGATTTCTTATTTCAGCTCTAAAGCTGTCTTTTTCCTTAGGACTTTGTCTCAAAGAAAATACACATTGTAGGTAGGAGCATCATTGCAATAACTTTGTTGCATGCTTGCCATGCTTAGGTTCCAACATCAAAATTCTTGAAGATCAGCTTGATGAACTGATAGTAGAGACAACAACAAAGCGTAAGCAGTGGCCTAAGAAGATACTGGTGCATGCTATCCAAACCATGAAAGCAGAGCAAGAGATGTTGGTGAGTAACACAGATGTTCAGAAAACCTTTGCTTATAGTTGCTGGAGTGTGTAATTTGAAAGAACAAATCATCAAATGTTGACCTTTAAGTTTCTTCCCATCATTGCATTTGATTTTGTCATATAATGAAATTTTTTGCTTGTGTGAATTTGCATTAATTTGTTCTTCAGTAAAATAAGGGTTTATTTCAAACTTCTGTGACTACAAATGAATTGGGCCTGTGTTACAGTTCAGCAAATTACTTAGACGTATTTTTCCCATATGACAATTTGTGGTTTGCAAGTCAATTTACCCCTATTTATCTTGTAAAATCCAGGTTTCTAAAGTTCTTGTCTGAAGGCTGATTGAAGTACTAAGTGTTACGATACTTGCAGGTAGATATTATCACATGCAGTATTTGGCTTTTGAAGAAATGTCTCTGTTTTCCTGAGCACTTCTGTTAACCTAGTAACTACACTGAGTACCTTCAGTAAAAAAAGAAAAGAGGTAGTGTGGATTATGAATAGGTTCATCAATTTCTGTTTTTTGACACTGAGTATAAGGTAATCAATGGTATTAGGCAGCCCAGTCCTGTTCTTGGTGGCTAAGTTTCTTTTCTGCAGTTACACTAGGACTCCTTTTTGCTTAACTGCAGGTTCATTAGGAGTAAGTTTTCTTTCTGTTATTCACTTTGCTATCCTAAAGAGCTGTGACCTTCTTCCCCTCTCCTGAAGTACATTTTTTAAGTATCTGACTTTTGAATACATTCTTAAACCATCTTGGTTTTGTGGCAGGTTAATGGCTTAATGATAGGTGCTTTATTATATGATTTTGGAGGGAAAAAAAAACATCTGAATCTTCAGGAGTAAAAGACAGGAATATCTGGACTACTGTACATTGTTTGAGCCATTTCTGTGTGAGCATGTTTGTGAACAGATTAGATGAAGAAGGAGGAAGAGGAGGACTAGGGAAAACGCTCTCCCTTTCTGAATGGGACTGATGACAAAGGACATGGAAAAGGCCAAGAAACTTAGTCCGTTCTTTGCGGTCTTTCCTGGTAAGGTTTGCCTTCAGGAACCATAGGCCTCCAAGACCTGTGGGAAACTGTCAAACGAGGAAGATGTAACTTGAGGGAATGGTAGAAGAGTGTCAAGTTAGGGAATATTTAAAGAAACAGGGCACACACGAGTCTATGAGCCTTGATGAGATGTGCCCGCAAGTGATGTCATTGCAAGGGCACTAGATAACTGTACAATGAGGCAGATTACAAACTGACCAAATTGCAGCCCTCAGGAGATGTGATCAGCAGTGTGAAGTCTACCTGGAGGCAAATATACCCCAGAGGCTCATGCTGGGACCAGTACTGCCTAACATCTTCATCAGTGATCTGTATGATAGGACAGAGCATACCCTCAGTAGGTTTGCAGACAGCACAAAACCAGGAGTGGCTGATGCACTGCATGGTTATGCTGCTGTTCAGAGGGACCTGGATATGCTGGGGAAATGGGCTGACAGGAAACTCAAAGTTCAGCAAAAGATAATGCTGGGAGGAGAAATAACCAAATGTACCAGGCCAGGCTTCCCAACAGCTGGAAAGCAGCTTTGCCCAACAGGGCCCTGACTGACAAGCTGACTGTGAGCCAGAAACGCACCCTTGTGGCGAAGGAGGCCAACAGCCTCTTGGGCTGCGTTAGGAAGAGCACTACCTACAGGCTGAGAGCATGGTTCTTTCCCTCTTCTCAGCCCTAGTGAGACACATCAAAAGTACTGGGTCCAGTTCTGGACTCCTCAGTGCAAGGAAGATGTGGACAAATTGGAGCAAGTCCAGTGACAAGTCATTGGTGTCATGGGATTGTTCAGCCTGGGAGAGAGAAGGCTTGGGTGTATCTGACCACTGTGTACAAATTTTGCATGTAGTAGGAGGGAAGAAGTGTGACCCACGCTCATCTCGGTGTTTGGACAAGGCTCTCAGACATAGGGTTTCCATTTTGGGTAGTCCTGTGTGGAGCCAGGAGCTGGGCTCCGTGATCCATGTGGAGCCCTTCCAACTCAGGATATTCTGCGATTCTATGAAAATATGCTATTGTATAACACCAAGATTTAACAAGACCTTTTGATCATTTTGCAAAAGGAGAGCTATGTTTGACTTGAATCCTAAAGTAGATGACTTATTTAGGATGCTTCTCAAACTCCTTTATTCTGCAGCTGGCCTTCTCCAATTTTACTACACAACTAGATGATTATTTCAATTGTGTCTGCAAAATACAGAAACATGTTTACGTTCGCATGTCTCTACCTGTATTTCCTTCTTCCCCAATAGTTTCTTTCTTCTAATTCCATCCTTAATATAATTAAATATTGGTTATATTAATTAGTAGTTAACTTCATGCCATCATTCACTGATGAGTCACAAGATTCACAGTAGGGCCAAATAGCCAGAGCGCCTGCCTTGTGAAGGAGAGTGTTCTTACTCTTGCATAAGTAATTGCAGGGATATAATATAGTCATTTAAATCATTTTTCTTAGCTTTTCATTTTAATGTACTGGTTGTTCAAGTTTACTATTCTGTGAAAGCGTACTGTTTTTGTGAATGGTTCCTTAGAAGGCAGAGCTGTTCTTTTTCCTCAGTTGTGCAGCGGATGGTAATGCTTCTTCCAAAACATATGGATTTTAATTTAGAAATTCTCATGCTTTATTCTCATTCCACAGACTAAAGCAGATTTTGGAGACATGTTCTCAGTATGCTTAAGGGTGTAAATCGGAACACTGTTTCTAGTAGTTGAGTATCTGTAAACTAAACATCTAATACTCTGTCTAAATAATTCCACCACCATCTCCTTCTATTAACCTTTCTCCATTGTTCTAACTGCTGTGTATACATTAGATATCTGGCAAAGCAAGAGAGTATTTCAGAATTTTTCTCTTTTGAATTTGCAGAAGCTCTACCAGCCTGTCGTAATGCCAGAAGAAATTAAATCACAGCCTTCTCAAGGTAATGATTTCTCAGGGGAGGGCAGCAGTACCGAGAGAACGTTGCCTTCCTTACTGGCTAGAAACAAACATTTAAGAAGTTTTCTTTCTTTAAATTTATTTATCTTTATTAACTTTTTAAAATAATTAACTAAAATAGCTAGAAGTTTGTTGTAATTGAATGTATTGCTGCATCAGTTTATTAACCTGTATTTCTCTTGTTCTGAATGCTCTCTGCCATTATACACTGTGCTTAAAGGCAGAAGATGCCACTGTGAGGGCAGAGGGAAGAAACTGTCAAACATTCACTCTTTTTCTTGCCTCTGTTTACCCTCTATTCTCACCTCTTCTTCACCACTGGTAGAGGCAAGATGCGGAACTAGATGGACCGCTGACATTATACTTTGACCGTTCTTATGTTCCTTTCTATATAAATACTAGAAATGCTTCAGTCTCTCTTCCTAATCAGGCGGCTTCCTGGGGGAATTGAAAGCTGTCCTGTGGTACTCACTGATGATAGGGTTGACTCTCCTCACTTGTAAAGCATGTATCAAATTTTATCCTGCTTATGTAAAACTGTAAAAGATGTCATAAGTTTGCTACATGTTTTTGAAAGGTTATTCCTTGTTCTGCGGCATTTGTATAAGGTGATATATATTTTGCAGTAGAATAGGATGTGCTTTTTCTGTAGCTGGCCTAAAGAAATGCCTTGCTTGTTTTCATGTACAGAAAAATGACAGAATGTATGTAGGTCACTCCAAAAGTAATGCCTCATATTTATTTCCATACAAACTACAACAGATACAAAGAGCACATTAACACTATTTGATAGAGCATGTTCTTAGCTACAGAACGCTATTTTTCAACATAGTCACCACTGTTAGCTATGCGTTTTAGCCAGTGATGAACAAGAACCTTGAATTCCGCACTTGTAAAAATCTGCACCCATGGAGGTGACCCACTGTTTCACAGCTGCTATGATGGCGTCATTGCTAGGAAGATGTCGCCCACACAGTCCATCTTTCATTGGCCTGAACAGATGGAAGTCAGAAGGCACCAAATCTGAACTATACGGTGGGTGTGGTAGGACAGTCCAGCCAAGATTGGCAGCGTGCTCCATGGTCTCCAGACTGGTATGGGGCCTGGCTTTATTGTGTTGCAAGAGAAAAGCTGCATTCTTCCCTGGCCCAACTCTGGAGGTTCAAGCCTTCAGCTTAATCAGCATCAGGATGTAGTGGTCAGAGTCAATGGTTTGTTTGGGTTCCAGGAAATCCAGAAGGATCATTTCTTTCCTATCCCAAAATACAGTGCACATTGCTTTACCCACTGAGGGCTGCATCTTGACCTTTTTCTTTGATGGGTAAGTCATGTGTCACCACTCCATAGACTGACATTTTGAGACTGACTCTTAATGATGACATGATGTCTTGTCACTGTTAATGATGTGATCCAGGAAACTGTCACCTTCATCCTTGTATTGGTTCAGTAGGTCCTGACAAATTTGCATACAGTGCAAACTTTGAGATATTCCAACGTTGCCACCATTGTATCCAATGCACTGAAGCTGATATTCAGCTCTGAGCACAGTTTTTGAGTTATAATGTGCCAATTTGTGTGGATGAGCTGATCTCATGTTCTTCATTTCGTGGTGTGACAGCTGTGCGTGACTGTCCAGAGCATGGCTTGTATTTCACATTGGTGTCACCATTGCTGAAATGCACCACCCACTTCCTCACCGTGCTCACATCCACTGTTTGGTCTCCATAAACATTCAGCAAACGCTGATGAATGTCAATGGGTGCCACTTTTTCTGCATGGAAGAATTCATTGACACACCTTTGCTTGATACACACTCCCATGTCAGACACCATTTTGTCAGACTGTCCGTGCTGCCATCTGTCGCATGGCAATGACACGTGATGGGATATTGGTGGGAAGGTTCAATCTCTGCTGCCGTACCACCAACATCTGCCTCTGACGTCATAACCCAACATCATGAAATAGGAGGCATTACTTTTGGAGCAGCCGCTGTACCAATGCTGTTTTAAGTGGACAAACATGGTAAGAGAACTCTCACTGTGGATTACTGCACGTGCTGTAAAGCTGGTGTAACAAGCAGAGGTGTTAAATTAAGTTTGAGAAGCAAGGCTCAGGCTTCCAGCTCTCACTCTGCTGATCTGGCTTCACTCTAGGCATCATTTCCTCTTTGTAAACAGGAGATGTTCCTTCCAGAAGTGCCAGCCTGTGCAGCAAAGCAGCTAACAGGAGCAGCAAAGATTGTCACTTCATGTCTGCATTTCTTTTGGTTTCTAGTGTGTAATTCTATGCTCTTCTCATATGAATTAACTACTTACAAGCTAGTAAGAGCTTGCACTATGGTTTTTACCTTCTTATGTTACCTTCTTATAATGGCAAAGCCTCAGTCAAGACAGCATAGAGTTTGTGCTGAATATTAGTATTATGTAGTATTTGGGAAGTTTATGTATCCCAGTTTAGCAAGTACAGCGGCCAGAAACAAAAAATGTTTAGATTACTCAATACCTTTCGTTTCCTCTTTTCATTTCCCTATGTTTTGGAAAGCCTTGAACACTGAGGAATACTCTGCTGTCCATGTAAAGCTGAACTCCTGCAGGCAAATTTCATTTAATTGTGTGTCACTCTTTCTGTATAACTGGAATAATCCCTGGAATTATTTTTACTTAACTCCTTCCTTACAACTAGTCTTCTAATCCCCATATTCTACTGTAAGAATTCCTCTTTATGGACGTGTCCTTCTTTTAGAGAACGTCCATCATAGACTTCCGTGTTGTATTTGAAGAGGCTACTTCTTGAATGTTTTTTCTTCCAAATTCTGAATGATGGTGCATTTTAGCATCCGTATCCATATACGGACTATGTTTCCTAAGCCAGGTTTGATTAGCACTGTTGGCACATGGGCAGACAATTTAACAAGACGCTGTCTCTTCCTGCGTATTACGTTTCAGCAGGAGGTCACTGTCACCCTGCGCTCTAACGCAGTGATTGACTTAAATTATCTTCGGTAGCGTTAATTAGATTGACTTCAAAGCAGATTTGTGTTTTGCTCTGAAATGGTTTAGGACTGCGTGCACCACCTAATGTGGGATTCTTCTGCGGGGACTGGTGACACCCTACAGACAAATACTAGTAGTGCTAGGTGAGACAACTTAGTTCCCAGATGCACACTTACTTAGCTGCTGATGTTAAGTTTTTGTTGATGACATAGTGCTGCAGGCAGGATAATGGCAGAGAGCATGCAAAACTGCTTTATAATAACTTGAAGAGTTTAACTCCTGAACAGAAGAATTATTGTTTGTAAATCAGTCATTAAAAATGTATATTGTGATGATGATCGTATCGCTTCTACAATCAAATATATGCCTTTTTCCCCAGTATTCTGCACTGCTGTCTGCCTCAGTCTTCCTGAAACCTTCCTTTTTTTGTTAGCCCAACAGAATTAATGCCTTGGTTCTTTTTTTACTCCTGCTTGGAAATTAAGCCAGATTAAAAATGTAGTGTGTGTGTTTGTTTGTTTGTTTTAAATAAAAGCTGAGTTCTTGCTATCAGACTGAAGTTGTAAGACTGAGGATTTTTTCCCTCCATGAAATTATTTTCCTTCATGTAATTTTCTCCACAGTGAGGTTTATCCTTTGGACATTTTTTTTCCATGATGTAATATGAATTTGAAAGATTTAAGAACAGATACATATACATATTATTAACTTCCTCCTTTAACTCACATACTGTCTCTGTGTCTCGTGTTTTGGGCAAGCTGTAGGATTTCTAGCAAAGAACTCTGTGGCTTGCAATAGTTGAGATCTCTATGCACTACTGCATTTTGTATGATTAAAAGTAATAAGAGTAATATGAAGCACATCAGCTGTCATCACCAACAATAATTAAAAGGATATGTTGTAGGTTGAACGTTATAGAGGGGGTCCACTGCTTTTCATACCCGGTGTTAAGAAATCAGTAGCAAGGATCAGGGAAGGAGGGGGAGGAGTTATGTATCAGAAGCTTATTGGAGCTTTATGTTTTTCTTAGATGCTTACATTGCAGATCTGAAGCAGGTGACAGAAATGGCATCCGAGCAGATTGGTGAGGCAATGAAGGTGAGATCTATGCATGCTCCAAGTGGATTTTTTTGTTTTGTTTTCTTGTTTTGATAATGTCATGGAACGAGGGTTCTAATTTATCTTGGTTGTAGATTTGTACAAAAAAGCCTCTGTGTACTTTGGAAGCAAGTACATCTTTAGGTTTGTTATTACTGAAGTTACGTCTGTGAAGAATTCTCCCTCAGTTATAGTAGGAAGGAAGAATACCCTCCAGTTTAGGAAGTATTTCTCACAGAGATTTTAAAATCTGCAGCATCTGCAAAGTATCTTCTGAAGACCGGTACAACTTCATGTTGCACGCGACATCTATTGCTATAGCATCAGTTTGCACGTGAACTGTGTTCCTGTGATACTGATTCAGTTTAGAAATGGAATTAAGGAACGTTTAAACTTAGTGTACACTTGCACTCTGAGAGCAGATCCTTGTCACTGTTAGGCGAGTAGCTGAGTTCCCAGTCTTCACCTGCCTTCCTGAGGATCATCTCTGCAGACACTGAAGCTTTTGTGCCCGATCTCACTCATTGTAACCATTACTTTTCCCATGTAACTTGAGATACTTGATTTGTTTTTGCAGTCTCTCCCAGCGCTAATAGAAAGAGCAGAAGGTTTTTCCCAAGCATTAACTTGGCAACCAACCTTGGAACTCTGCAAGCTGCGTCAAGAAGTATTCGCTGGTTGTAATGCAAAGGAGGAAAATAATGTCCAAAACTTTGTATCACCAGCAGAAGTCACACCAACAGGCACTGATACCAGTAACAAGCCTTACACTCTGTTCAAAAGAAAAAAAGCTGCAGATACACCACAGAGAAGATACTACCCACTGCGCCGGAGGAAAATTGCCCTCAGCACATAGATTCCTCATTTAGTATTTTAAGACTAGAAATTCAGAAATATTCTTGTTCAGTGTATTCAGTCTTTTTAAAAAACAAAACAAATTTATTCTACCCTCTAATTCAGTGCTATACAAGGGAGCTTCCTGGATTATTTAGTCTTGATTCTTTTAAGTATTTCTCTTCTTACTGTTACACTGGTGGTATATGAAAGCCTATATGTACCAGTCACACCTGATACCCAGCAAGTATGTTTACTGATGAACTCTCTTCTTTTGCCCTTTTATTACAGCAGTTACCCTCAGTCTTCGTGCTTCTCAGAGCTGTGCAAATGCTTTATGCATGTGGGCACTCCTTCTGCAAAGCACTAAGCGCTCGTATACGGCAGGTACATCTCTGAAGATGTTGGAGAATGTCTGGTTCTCCTAACAATACTTCATTTATACTGAGTTTGGATATTTAATGAATAATTTAAAAATACTTTCAGACTGGAACATCTTAAACCCACCAGTTATAGTACAATGTTTTAGTTTTTAGAAAATCCATGTGCAAATCTAAAATTGATCCCTCCTGTTCCACCTCTTAGGTAATCTTTTAGATCAGCAGGGTTCATTAACAGTCATCTTGATTTGAACTTGGAATTTTAGTAATGATATGCACTTCCCTGCAGTGTGCTCTTCTGTACAATGATTCGACCATCTGCATTTTACCATCTGATATTTCAGTTTGTGTAACTGATTTATGCAATCTGGGGGTTTCCTGGACAATAGATCTACACATTACAGGATCCTGACTTAGCCATATGTCTGTGGCATTTGACTAAACTTTCAAAAAAAAAAAAAATCCAAAACAGTATAGATTAACAGTAAATGGGATTAATTTGAGCTAGCTTTTTTTTTTTTTTAAGCACAGTAGTACCTAGACATTTACATAGTGGTATTAAATTAAGCATTGTGCCTTAGCCACTGACAACTTTTTCCAGCTTATGACTGCATACGCTTACAGTAAGTACTCATGTCTAACTAATACATAATGTATTCCCTCCTGCAGTACATAGAGGATGTTTTGGAAGCTTTGTTAATGGAATGTAGTGTAGTGAGAAGACAGGTGCAGCTTGATATGTAGAGACTGACAGTTTTCAAGAAAATCTGTGACAGACTGTAGCATCATTTATTTTGTAAAGATGAGCACCTGTACTAAGCCTTTGTATATTTAATCATATGTAAATATTTCCTATCACTTTTGTATATACGAACTTCTGTTTTTATACAAAATAAATCAATTAAGAAAGATCAAAGATGCAGATAATGTCTGTCTTAGTCCCGCAATACATGGTGACAGTTAGCGTACGAGTACTTTAGAAGACATCTGTGTTAAATTTTGGCTGGAGTAACTGAAGTAGTTCCACTTACCGCCTTTGAACTTAGGGCTGCTATTAATCACAGGGCTACAAAGCTTCTCACATAAGAGAGGACAGGATGTGAGAGGGACTGGAACTGCAAAGCTGTGGAACGGGTGACCGGGACCGTTTTTTGCACAGCGAATTCTAGTTTGTTTGAGTATGTTTGTTCTGGTTGAAAATCCTCACTGCTGCACAAATGCATACATCTTCACCAAGTGCTTAAGATTTTGCATGTCTACTATTAAAGTATTTGAATGTTTTTTATGTTAATAGGAATACGCGTATCTCTTTCAAGAGGTCCCATCTAAAATGACCAACGTAAGACAAATGTCTTAAGAAATAAGGAGAGCGAGCACTGTGGATTAAGAGCTTGTAAATGAATTAACAAACTCATCCTCCAGTGCCTGTTAGAGGTAGGAGATTGCAGGACAGTCAGTCTGCATGGGGTTTGAAAGAAGTGGGAGTGGATGTCTGCTGCCCTGATCTAGGGCAGCCAGGCCCGGTTCTGCAGCACTCCTTTCAATCACAGCTGGGTAGAAAAAGGAAAATGCATCTGGGAACGCTGCCCAAATAAACGATGTAAAGAAGGGTAAAGAAAACCAGTTGATTCCCAGTGCAGTGTATCAGCTATGAATTTACAAACCTTTAGTGGCTGGTTTTGGCCAAGCAGCAGTGGAAGGTGTCAGGACCTCTCCTGAAATGAAAGCTAGGTGATAAGATGAACTTCGTGCTTGAATGTTCAGCTGTTTTCCCAAAGATTATTACAAATTTCTACAGCAAGTGATATTTCCAACTGGCAGTGTCTGCAATCTGTGTTTCCACTAACAGAAATATATAAAATATTCCTCTTCTTCCCCCCTTCCGGTAGCCTTTTGTCCTTCAGTTAACTTCATAGAAGTGAGCGGTGTTGTGCAAGAAGACTGTCTCTTCAGGTTTCCACTGAAATGTCACAACATCCAAGCTTCTTATTTTTAACTTTGGGTGAATTGGTATTGCATCAAGAAACGTCTGGTCATTTTTCTTTATATAGCCTTTGAATTTTGTCAGGCAGCTCAATGGTGAAGGATGCTTGGGAATATTTGCAAACTTAGTTTGAATTCTGTAGTAATTTGGGGTGAGATTAAACATCTTTTTTTTAGGATGTGCTGCCAGTGGCTTGCATTTTGCTGGGTGAGCCATCCAGACCCAGTGAAATCTTACAAATCGGGAGATTTGTACGCTTTTACTGCATGTAGTTTTTAAACAAAGGTGATGACACTCCTCTTCCAGAAGTCTTCGTGCAGACACCAACATCTGTTTGTTTGAAAGTTTGGGCATGTGGTGCTCTGGGACCCACTTGTGACATGCACCACGTTTCCAAAGAGCCATGCTAAGTTAAGCTGTTCAGCAACTCCGGTCTGAAGGCGCGTAGGCCGCTTCAATGCAGACAAAAGTCACTGATCTGCTGCGATTATAAAGCGTAAGTCAGCTGCTCAGACTGCTTTCTGGGCTTGTTTTCTCTCCCGCATAGAAATGCTCTGCTCTTACTGCTGTGTTACTCGGAACTACTGTGTAGGCATTTCTGCAGATGTACCAGAGATAGCTTTAATACCAAGCAGAAACTTGTTCCCACAAGCAAATTCTGATTTTTCATTTCCTTTGAGCACCAGCAGACTGTACCCAGGCCCAAGGGGACCTTCCTGTGACTTGTCCCTTCTTGTGGGGTCCTGTAGACCTCACTTTACAAATACAGGAGGAATTTATACCCATGAATTATTCGTATCAATAAATTTTTAGAAAACTCGGTGGGACTTAGCTCTGTTAGATCACCTGCTTGTGCAGCTGCCCCTAGGGCACACGTGTATGGCTCCTGTAACAGCACAAACACTTCATGTGGGGTCATTTCAAAGCCCCTCCTGTAGGAAGGGGGCTTTTTTTCTTCTCCAGACACAAACCTGCAAGCCTTCCCCACACCAACAACCACTGGGACCAACAGCCCCACTGGGCCCTTTGGCTCCCTTGCCAAAGTGCCTCAACCTTGTGCATGTCCTGTGACTGCACTGGGTCCATTGTGTATCTACGAAAATGGTTCTGGGGCTCAGTCCTCCAGGGTCCGAGAAGCTCTGGGGAAGGTGAAGGCAGTGCAGGAGACAGAGGCAGGAGGTGCTCTGCGGCACGGCGGGGAGAAGTGCTGTCCCCCAGGGCAGTCCTGGTCAGGCTTTCAGCAATGCTGACCTCAGTCTGACTCCTGGACTCCAGGCAGGGCGCTTCTCCTCCCATCAGCATGAACTGTCAACCAGATCTTCCTGGAAGGATGGTCTATATTTACTCCATTTGCACCCTGCAACTTCATCTTCACCTAAGCTGAATGACTCAGACTTCGGGTGAAACGAAAAGAATAGGGAAGTGGCCGATTTATGAAGGTACCTGGGGTTGATGACGGACTGCACGGCAGCGTGGGGGCACGTTCCCTGGCAGGGACGTGCGTTTGTCCCCGTGAGCTGCGCGTATGCGGTGCTGTACACACGCACACCGTAAAAAGGATGTCGCTGAGTATCTGCGGGGGCACACAGCTATTCACTTCCTTCAGAGCACAGGGAGAAGATAACGCTTCAGTTGCAACGTAGGAAGAGTGTTTAGAAGGATAAAAGCGGCATTGTTCGGGCTGCTAAAACGTTCCCGGCAGAGCGTTCGAACAGAGAGAGTTCTGTCCCGGCAACTGCATTTTCTGCACTCATTGTCTTGCTTCGCCTTTACAATAAACGTGCGGCATTTCCTTATTATTTAAAGGAACCGGGCGAGTAGCGAAAGTGAAAATCGCTTTATCCCAGCCCCGATGCCTTGTCCTCAACCCAATGAACCCCGCCTTGCGCTCCTACCGATTCTCCGAAGGTCGTGCCGCTTTGGAAAGCCGATGTCGCACGTGTTCCGCGGCCAGGAGTGCGCGGGGGTGAGTCAGCCGCGCACCCCTCGGGCGGCTTTTGCGCGGCATCTGCGCAGATGCCGCGCAAAAGCCCCTCGGAGGCAGCGCTCGGGCCACCGCGGCGTTTTAACCATCGGAGGGGCGGCAGGCGCGGCCAGCCCCGGGGCTCTCCGGGGGATTTTCGGGCGGCTCCTGCCCGGCAGCGCCGCACCACGGGGGCTGCGGGCTTCCCCCCGGCTGCCGGGGGCCGGTCGGGCCGGGGCGCGGACCCCGCGGGCGCCACGTGAGCTCCGGGCGGCTCCGCCCCGGGGGCCGCGGCGGGGGCCCCCAGGTGCCGGGGCGGGGCTGGGGACAGCTCCGTGCCGCGGGGCCGGGGGAGCCCAGCGGCGCCGAGAGCGGCGCCCCGGGGCGGGCGGCAGCCGGCAGCCGGCGGGATGTCGTGCGGCGCCCCGGCGGCGGGCAGCGCGGTGCCGCGGAGCGCCGAAGGCGGCCAGCAGGTAGGATAGGGGCGGATAGGGCGGCCGGGGGGGCTCTGCCGGGGTTAGGTGCGGGGAGATCGGGGCTGGCTGTCGGCAGCGGCTCGGTGTGCCCGCCTGCATCTTGGCGCCTACTGAGGCGCTTCTGTCTTCCAGAGCCACGAAGAAGATGATAAGAAGGTAAGGAGGAGAGAAAAGAACCGAGTTGCCGCACAGAGAAGTCGGAAGAAGCAAACGCAGAAAGCAGACAAACTTCACGAGGTGAGCGGGTACTCGGTGCTCTTGGGCGTGGAGTGCGGGACGCTCCAATAACGGGACGCCTTCAGCACGCCTGGGCCTGCCCTCGTCCCGTTCCGGCCCGGAGCTGTCGGCACAGGGGAGGCGGGCGCTGCCGGATGCCGGCTCGGGAGCTCCCTGACACTGTTCAGGTGGGATGAAGCGACTCTGCCAGCGGTGACACCAGGGAGGTGCGTGGTGTTGCCCACAACTCCCATCCCCGTGACCACTTGCGAGCTGGATTCCAGGCTCCTAGGGGCTAAAGCAAACCCACTTTCTGATGCATTAGTGCCGAACCTGGCAAGCTCATAGTGGCAATGCGTGAATGCTTAATGCCTTGCAGAGAAGGTGGTGGTGCAGTGGGATGTCGTGCTGCTCAGTGGCACTGCTGGCTTAACTCAATTCTGAAGCTGTGGTCTGAGACAGAAATACCCAGTTGAAAAGGCTTCTTAGGAACTCCAAAACCTCCAAGTAAGAGAGCTGGGTGCAGTTAACTGCTGTACTCATGTGCTCTGATAAATAGCAGTGGGTGTTTCCAAAAAAACATGAAAGTATCTGATTCTTCCAGAAACTCTTGACGCTTCTCAATATTACAGTGCGGTGGAGTTTTGTTATGTCCCCATTGCAAACACTGGAGGAGAGGAATTGCCGTTCTCTGGTTTAGGACATTGCCTCATACAATGGTGCTTTTGTTGCAGCTGGGGCTCAGGGGGTAGGTGTTGGTTGCGCTGCCACAGTTGTGGCTTCGTTGGTCGCACGGCTCCGGAGGCTCAGCACAGCCTCTTCTCTCTGTGAGAGTGGAAGGATCTGGCAGCGCAGGCCAGGAGGTGTTGAGGTGGGGATCTGGGGTTTGTTTTTTTTCCAGATCTCCTCTGAGTCAGCACCCGAGACAGCCAGGTGCTGGTGTTTCTTTGCAGGGGCAACCCCTGGCTTTTTTGGAGTCACTGCTGGGCCTTGTGCTGTCCTGCAGCCACTCTGGTATTCCTGTTGGATTTAAGGCTCTTCCTCATGCTGGGAATCCTCATCCTCAGATTTTCCCAGCTGCAAGCGGATCTGGTTGAAGGCATTCCTCCTTAGCAAGAACAGTATGGTATTTTCTCCCCTGATGGAGATTTCCTCCCTCCATGGGTTTGGGGCACCAAGAGGAGAGCAGAGGCAGAGCTGGGGACGCTGAGCCCTGCTGGAGTTTGGCTACAATGGTGTGTTAGGAGGATCGTGTCTAGTTTACTCTGTGAGTAGGTGCTGGGAGAGTGTGAGGGAAGGCAAAGGGATCCAAACTGCTGCAGCAAGGAAGGCTAGCATACGTAGTGTGAGGCTGCCCAGAGGAGCGCTGCATGAAAGGCTTTTCCCGTTGCCTGGTAAACAGCCCTTTGAGGGCACGTGCAGACTTTGAAGTTTGCTCTGAAGCTTTCCCCAGGAGGTGAGATTGAGTGGGCAGGTGCTGAGCCCTGGGCCAGCAGTGAGGTGCAGACACCTGTGGGTTTTCCGTGGGCTGGCTCAGAACCTCGAACTCTCTTCTCTTTGGGATGAGAAGTCTTGACAGCAGGGACACTTGAGACCTGCAGTTAGCAAAAAATGTGACATGTGAGTCTCACATCCGTCACAGGTGCACGCTGCAGAGTATCTCAAAACTCTCTTGCAATTAACAAAAGCTTATTCATTGCCAGTGAAGCCCTGGCTCAAAAGCGTCTCAAAATTGCTTGTGACAAAGTGAGGCTTGGCAACAAGCTGGCACGATGCTCAGCTCTTCCTGCTCCTAAGTTCCTGAGCGTTTGAGCAGGTGACTACAAGCCATGGGCTGGAAGAGAGCAGCTGGCACCAGGCGGGTGGTTCTAGGTGTGCCTCCCAGCTGGTGCTTTTCCTCAGGTTGGCCTGGGGCAGGGCACTTCTTTCCTACAGTTACATGAATATACTCAAGGTGGAGCACTGAAAAGAATGTTTTGCCTATTAGTAAGCTTTTTTTTTTCCCTCCCTTCAGGAATATGAATCTCTTGAGCAAGAAAATACCTCCCTGAAAAAAGAAATCGGAAAGCTAACAGATGAAATGAAACACTTGAGTGAAGTGTTGAAGGACCACGAAAAGATCTGTCCGCTATTGCACTGCACCATGAACTTTGTGACCGTACCAAGGCCTGATGCACTCAGCAGCTGCCTACCCAGATGAGACATCCCCTCGACTGTTGTTAAGTGTGATGTGTGAAAGTGCCAGTAAAATGGGAGATTCGAAGAACTGCCTGCTTAAGGTGCAGGTCTGCCTTTGAAGAGGGTTGGACTTGCCCACACAGCTCTTCTCCACGTGTGTCAGTTTTCTGAATCTCAGAAAAACATCAGTATAGGAAAAAAGACAACTTGAACTACAGCTCCTTTCTTTGGTAGAATCTCCGAGCCATGGTTTTGCGGTCAGAAATATCATGGTGCAATGCACCCTACCATCGCACAATGGAATGTAGACAGGGAAAAATACCAGCCTTGGGCTGAGATGCCTTTCTCCCACACGCTCACCACTAGCAACCCTTTGTCAGTTGTCATCCTTTCGTATCAGATTCTGGCTGCTGTTTTGTTTTTTGGTGTTTTTTTTTCCTCTAAACAGATTTGGCTAATAAAAACAATAGTGATATTCTATCTTGATGGTGTTCCCCACCTTCTTCAATATCTAGTGTCCTTATAACATCTCTCCTCTTTGTTTACTGGTCAAATCCAAAGTCTAATGGTAATCTTCCTGTCAGTATTGTTTGCTTAGCACTGCTTCATTAGTCCTCCTTTTGAAATGCATGCAACAAATTAGTTTTCCCAGTCTTCATTTCTTCACGATTCCAAATCACTCTGCCAACATCAATTTTAAAAACATTTTATATCCTAAAATATGGCTCAGCCAACTTCTGGTAATGATTGCCTGCTTTGTATGGAGGAAAAGCAAGACAGAGTTTGCTTGTTTTATACATTGTTTTAAAGAGCAGATTTTAAAAGTTATTGGTTGAATGCATCCACTTGAAATTAACTGGAGGCTTATTTGGGACTGGGGGAATTGTTTGGATTTTTCTTGGTGATGCAGTATCTTTATCCTTCATCTTGAATACTGCTTTTGCTAAATGATAGAATAAGTCAGTTTGGCTGAACGATTAGTTCCATGTCCACATGGCATAACTTCTTGCAAGAAAAGCATTGTTTTATTTCTTCTTTAATTTTTTTTTTTTTAACAAAAGGAATAATTATGACAACATTAGTGAGAAATACACAGAAAAATGTCCTTACTTCCCCTGAAGTTTCTTAGAAGAGCTAAGCTCTAGAAATGTAAATGCTTTAGCCTGGCATCCAGCAAGGAGTTTTTCTCACAGTGCTTCCCAGTCAAAGAGCATCCTCAGATAATGAAAGTCTCCATCCATTTGCCAACTTTCTCACTTCGGCATTCATATTTTTTTCATCTTAGCTTATGAGATCAATTTCTTCACTCATCTGGATCAGTGTATTTATCAGCAGAATATAATGTGAAAAGTTAAAATATTTTTTCTTTTTTAGTTTTACTAGTTTAATTACGCATTACTGGCCACTGCCAAGATAGAATTGGGGAAACTGTGTGGTCAGTTCTCTGTCTTCCAAAGGACCCTCTCATGCCATTGTCTTTGGCTAGAAACTCAAGGTCAACAGGAGGAGAGAGCCTTTGGCTTCTTTAGAAGTTTGCATTAGATTGTTCCCAAGAGAATTTTCAGCGCTTGCAGAAGCCTCCTACAGCCTAAATGTGGTGTTCAAAGTTTCTTATGGTCCTGTAAAAACTGAGTCATCATGCAAAGTAAATCAGGTGCACTCCCTGAGAAGGAAAATGAAAGCTTCAGGACACTTTGTAATGTGCTTTTTGGATACTGTCCTAGATAGGATTCCTTATGTCACCCTTAAGAAAGGAAGTTATCTTAAGTATCTTCATCCACCCACCCACATTCCTTCCGCCCCTGGATGCCGCATTGTAATTCGGGCTGAGTAGAGGTGTAATGGAGAAGGTTGAACATAGTGGAAATTAACAGCATTCACTCTGGAAAAATTCTTTGTAGCTTAATATGGTTGTGGACTGAAACAATATTTTACGTCATTTAAATATATACATGCAGCTGAGCTGGGGCTGGGAATGAAAAGAGCTAGCTGAGGTCAGATGTGATGGAAAGCATGGTCTCTCTCTGTGTAGCCCTACAGAGCCTCAAAAATGGGAGAAAAGTTCAACCACCTTGCCCAAGAGAGTCCATCCCTGCAGAACCCTCCTGAGGATTCTGTCCCACAGGTACTTTCTTCTAGAAGGAAGTACCTAGTCACCTGTGTATAATCCTCCTCTTTCTGTACCTACGGATCTAAACGTCTGTCTAGAAAATGGCTCCAGATTATCATTCAGTAGTCCAAGATCTATTGAGCATTCCTTATCTATAAGCAATAATATTGTTCTGCTATGCAAACCTAATCCACTGTTTCTGCATTTAAGTTTATTGCCTTATTAACTGTGTAATGTCTATGCAGAGCGTAAAATGAAAGACGGCTGAATTTACAGCAATGTTGTGTGCTTGCAACAGCAAGCTAAGCCCAAGGTTGTGCTGCTCTTCTCTGGAAGAGCTGGGAGCTGCACAGGGTCCTCGTGGTCTCAAGTTCTTTCCCCCAACCAGGTGTAGCTCCAGCCTGTGCACTGGGTCCATGAGTAACAGCAGATTTTGAACCATCAGGGCAAGGACTGCTTCCTCCTGCATCTATTTCATCCCCTTTTTTTTTTTTTTCAGCACTATTACCAAAGGGTCTTGTGCATCATTCCTCTTTTTAACAGTTTAATCAAGGCATCTTTTGCAGTGTTTTGTATGAATAAAGTTCACAGGCAGCTGAGAACCCTAAGCAAAAGAAGTGAGCAAAATGAGTGTCCCAAGCTAAATAAATCCAACATACTGACGTATTTACAGAATGAATGTAGTTGCTGAATCATGTGTTGAAAGGAACAATAACCTGTTAAAGCACTGGATTATGTATCCCTAATAAAATTACACGTATCCAGGTTGATCACACTATTTGCAGGAGCTCTTCATAAGGATATTGATTTACAGAGAGTTTTAAAACTGAAAGTATGTTCTGGAGCCTGGGATAATTGTAATGTGAATAGGGAACCAGAAAGGAGAACAGAAAGGAAAAGACTCATTTGTTAAGGAAGCGACAGAAAGTTCTTTTTCAGATTCAGACCTCTCCTTTTGCAGCAGGGTATTACGCCATCAGAAAAAAAAAATGTTTCAAACCTATAAATGGCTAAAAAAGTGCTTGACGTATTCTAGCTGTAAAAAGCTATACCCTATGAATGTGGTCTACATAACACATTATATACTGATGAAGTAGATAGTGAAGATCTTTTCTATGTTCAGATGTTGATTCACATAAAGGTGTACTATGAATTGCAGTCCTGTTTGTTCTTATGAAATATACATGAGAGTTGCCAAGTAAGTTTGGGATTTTCCCTTTTATGTTCGCAATGAAGGTTACAGTTTGCCTACATGTCTACATTGCTAGTATGGATTTCCTCTTTTCTTTGAGTCTAATGAAAAATCAAAATGCTTGGTTCAAACTTACACAAAGATACAAATATTTGTTTCAGTAGCAGATGGAGTCCAATTTGACTATTTGTTCATTCATTTCTTTCAGATGATGTTGGGTCAGATTTAAATGGATCATATTTTTAAAAGATAATTTTAGCTTTCAAAGATTAAAAAAAATCAGCAGAAAGACAAAAATCAAGATTCCTGAAATGGCTACAGTATAACAGAGATCAATTATTATATCTCAAGAGAGTTGGTTAGAGAAAAAGTCCTGCTCACTGATGTTTTGTATTAATGTCTGTGAATGTTTACAATCATCTTCATGTAGTCATCCCAAGCCCTGCAGAAAGTACACCTTTTTTTAAGAACACAATTTAAACAGCCTATTCTACAGATATCACATCTTTCTGTTCTTTCTCCATTGTCTGCTTGTTCCTTCTATAATACCTGCTGGTCTCACCTACGTTTGCAGTAACCCACGTATTCTCCTGTTATTTAACTTGAGACACTACTTTTTATTTTCCCTCCTTCCCTTGTTTTCCTTCTGTTCTTATGTGGTTTGGTGACAATACTGCTAAATGTTGTAAGTATTATGGGAGCAAGTCTAATCCACAGGAATGTATAGAAATTGGACTTTGCTGGCACACCCTGTATATGATTAAAGTATATTATGTGTGGCTAGCTTTGTCAGCTGGCTATTAAGGAAGGTGCCTGTGCAGTCTTTTAAAGTATACTTAGAATGTGACATAACCTTGACTCTAGCCTATAAAACCCATACTATTTCCTGTCCATAGATGAATGCTTTGCTGCATGGTGTTTGGGGTTTCCATTTGTGAATCAGTCTAGAATTTCTGCTTCAGTGAAAGTGATAGATAAAACAACCATTAAAAAAAATCCCTTTACTCTTCTTCCCATCAGTGTGGTGATATAATTCATGTCACAGGAAGGAAGCATGTCTGATAAGCAGGAGAAGCAGTGGGTTTACTTACTGTTACAGAGACTAGTGATGCTTTCTTAACAGGAAGGCTAGGAGTTGTCTGTTAGTAAACCCTCAGTTGCTGTCAGGTGGTCACTGGAGAAACATTTTACATTTACACACATTATCTGGAATGGGCACCCATCTGCAAAGGAGTGAAAGAATTTGGATTAATTGCAGAAATGTGGGTTCTACACTGCTTTCACTGGAAGTAGGAACAGTCCTACAGCTGCCCCAAAGGACGTGTCACACTAAGTTTAGTAACTCAGGTAATATTTAACTAAAGAATAGTTAAAGACTAACTTAAAGTGGGTAATTGTTAATAAGGAAACCATTGTAGCAACCATCCCTGAAACTGCATTCTTCTTTTCTGCTACTTACTCACGTTTTTTTCCCCTAGTTAGTTGCTGTGGAAAAAATCCATAAGAATTGAGTAGTATTTTAAACTATGACATCAAAAGGGCTTGCCTAGTCTGGAAATAGCTGGCACAACTTTTGCAAATACTCTGTTCTCTACTAGCTATGTGTTCATTGTACTCTAAGGGTATCATTATATTTCTCTTTAGAAGTGGATTAGCTAAACCACAAATGGCTCTCTTGGTGTAGAATGAAAAAGTTCATTTGGAGAGTTGGTACAGAATGACTACTATGCTTCAGTTTCACATCTTTTCTTACCCTTAAGCAGCTTCTACATGTAGCCAAATAGAAAGTGATACCCTTAATAGGTGTTTTTGTTTTAGATCTGCATTAGAAGAGTTTTGTATACATTTGGTAAGTTCTACAGACTGCCATTATAGCTTTTTATACTTATTTAGGTATTGTCCAGTTAAGTCTGCTACAGATTGTTCATCTCAAAACTCAGTTCGGGATAGATGTCTCTAGTTATCTCTCCTCTGGAAGAACTTTCTCATTCAAGTGTCTCATCATGAATTTATTGTCACATTTTCATCAAAGTTAATGAATTGTCAAAGCTCTTGAGATTCTTATAAGGAAACTGTCTTGGGATAAGCAAACTATCAACGTTTGTCTTCCATTGTAAATAGTAAGAAAACTAATTTATTATTTGTGTTAGGTAAAATAATTGAGAATCTTGAGTAAGCAACAAGACTGCTTAAGTATTTAATGCAATGTTAATATGAGATACAATTAGTTCACCTGGAGATAATGTGAGTTAATATAAGAACTGAAAAATAACCAGAGGATGAGCTGAAGGAAGATGGCAATAACTTGTTTTGAAAAGAGAGCTGTCTGGCTAATGCTTATAAGGGAAGGCTCGCAAGGATCGATCTCAGACCAGCGGTGTTTAATATCTTTGGTAATGAGTTTGGGCATGGAGGAACCATTAGTACAGAGGAAGACTGAAATATCATTCAGAAGGAACTGTGTGACCTTGCAGGTGAGAACAGAAATGCAAAAATAATAATAATACAAAGTTTACAGTCATAAACGTGAAGAACTAATAACAAGAATTTCTGTGGAGACTCGTGCATTAGTTGGAAATGACAATAGAATGAAAAAGAAATATTATCTTAGTCAGTAACTGAAGCTTGAGGCACCAACACAGTGGGGCAGAAAGGAAGTTAAATGACAACTTAGATGTGTTGTAATGAGGCTATTTCTTTATGTGTGTATTTGTGTTCTTTAAGAGAGAAACTTCCATACAACCATGCAAGAGCCTGATGAAACCCCACTGGAAATTCTGCATATATTTCTGCTAAATCATGATAAAGAAAGATGAATCAAAAATAATACAGGTACATAGAAGGGCTGATAGGAAAAATAAGATAATGACTTTTTTTTTGTTTCAGGTTGTTAGGCAAATAAAGTCTGAGAAATAGTAAGATTGTTGTCTATGTAATTATGATGAAATAAAGAATATGGCAGGGAAAGAAGTAGTGTAGGTAAGTGATAGGGTTTGTAGAAAACTAAATAAGAGTAATTTGTACATATTTTTGAGCTATATATGTTCAGAAGTTTCAACTTGTAATAAGAAGGAGATTCAGGAATAGTTTTCCAACAGAAATAGCGTGTGAACAATGCCACAAGTAAACATGTACACATGCAACCTGTTTTAGGATGAAACCTGATTATTTGATGTGAGACCAATGGAGTATTCTGGTGATCTAAAATATTTCCTCCTGTTCCACGTACTTGTTTTCTTTAGAAAAGGTCTGAAATTGTTCTTAAAAAGCAAGATCTTAATAAATAAATAACAATAAACAGAACAAAGAAACCCAAGCAATCTCTGAGGTCCCTATATCTCACCTCATTACGTAGCAGCTCATTTAGTCAGGATTGCTAACAGAGGTGTTAGATTTTGTCAGCAGAAGCTCTATCTCTTGTCAAATTAAAGAACTGATTGAAGTAGGAAAAGAGCAGAGAAGAGAGGGAATTTCTCTTTTCCTCTGTGTTTCTACTGAGCAGTTCTAGAACAATCAGAAAACTCTTCACAGAAAAACAGAAACAAAATAAAACAGGAATGTGGGAAATTTCCCAAACTGTTTGGTTGTTTACTTTAAAAGCTGAGTTACTCCAGCTTTAGGAATACGCATTTGACAGAAGATTGCAGGAAATTTTCGTTTCTCTCACATGCAGTTCATTGATTAAATATATAAACAGGATGTCTTTAAGGGCAGAAAGTTTTAAAACAGGATTTGATACTAAGCAAGAGAGCTGCTAGTTCCCTTTTAGCTATTTGAGTTTCATCTTTGCTTATCAGAGCTGTTTTAAGGCACAGTAATTTCCAAGTGCACTATTGGGTTGTGAGGTAAATAATCTCTAGAGATGAATTCATTATTTTTTTTTTACTGTAAATGACAATAGTACACAGGACTAGAAATTTCCCTTGTAAATTCTGATCATCCCATTTGTTTTCTAAGTTCCAGTATGGACTCAGAACCTATTCTGCCAGTGCATTGAGAAGATACGTACTCATGCCTTTCTAGGGGGACTTGATACATCAGCTGGGTGTAAGGGCTTGATTAACATCCAAAAGCCGTGGAATTTGAAAGGGCCTTTTTTATCAAACAGGTGAGGTGAAGAAACTATGTATATATTGTTTCTATAAGAACAAAAGCCCAGTTCTCAAGGCTAATAAAATACTGAGAGAGCCTGCCTTGGTTTGAGCCATTGTCCTATTGGTTGTTCCGCACTTCTCCAGTCTGGAGTTTCAGGTAACACAGGGAATCTTGAAGAGTCAGCGAGGTCAGCCCAGGCAGAGCAGCTTGCAGCTGTGTAAGTACAAACAGGGGTACAGGTGACTGAGAGTTGTAACATGAAGCTATATGATAACTCAAGTTTGTTGTTGGCTGTTCTAAATGACACTCACGTGTGAGCTCACTTGTATTTTTTTACTACTCTGTTAAGAAACTGTGTGATCAAAACACTTTCCCCATGAATTGTTAGATTACCAAATTTTATATCAGTCACCTATATTGTAATATTCTACTTAATTCATATGAAAAACTATTTCTACAGTTTTTCACTAATTGGTTTTGCAACTCTAATCCTTTCCATATATTTTCTTTACATTTCCAACTAGAAATGGTCACCATCTTTAAAATTCAGGAAACAATACACAATTATCTAAAAGTAGGTAATTACTTTTATTTCAATTTTTATAATGGTTGAGAAAAATGAAATTATTCTAAGCATCAACTATATATGTTTAAAGAAAATATGTATAATGTTTTTCTTTTCTATTTCACTTTTAATACAGTATCTGACATCAGATTCTATGGAGAGACTTCTATCTGTCTTGTTTTCTTGATTTGCTCTCACAAACTGGAAGAATATATTATAAATGACAACACAAGGATATTAAACTGTTGAATGATTCCTTGATAAAAATTCCATTACACAATCTGCATACTTGTTCAATACCTGAACAGCAGGGCTTCAATAATCTATCCCAAGTCAATATGCAGAATCTCTCCGTTCTTTATAGTATAACAGAATGGGTAGGGCTGGAAGGGACCTCAAAGCCCACCCAGCCCTACCCCCAGCCGTGGGCAGGGCTGCCCCTCCCAGCTCAGGCTGCCCAGGGCCCCATCCAACCTGGCCTTGTGCGCCTGCAGGGATGGGGCACCACAGCTTCTCAGGGCAGCTGTGCCAGGGCCTCACCGCCCTCCAAGTAAATAATTTCCTCCTCATATCTAATCATAATTTTCTGTCTTGTAGTGTAAAAGTGTTACTTTTTGTTCTATCACTGTACTTCCTGATAAAAGCCCTTGCCGCCTCCAGCTTTCCTGGAGGCCCACTTTAGCTACTGGAAGGTTGCTATAAGGACTCCCTGGAGCTTCCACTTCTCCAGGCTGAATAATCCCAACTGCACCTCCAATTTACATTCTGATTTTCCTAATAACAGTAACTTTTTTTGAAACACTTTTTACATTTTCCAAATGCTCTTTAATGAACAAGTGTTTTTTATTGGGCTCTGTCATACACTGTGAGTTACATGGCTGTTTGTCATTTACCATGTAACATGTATGTCACTCCAGCACCATCTGCTTTACCTACAAACCTTGTGAGCCCTTCAGGGCAGAGGCATTTCTCGCAATGAATAGTCAATTCAGGGAAATGTTCCAGTACTTTTCTGGTCTTTCCATGCCCTGATACACTTGATTAAAAGTCCTCTGCTATTACGTATATTTCATCATGCAATATGACGGCTGTGGGAACATCAGCCTGTATCATGTGGTCTGCAATGGTTGGTTCTGTGTAAGCCCTACCTTGTGACATGTGATGCCCTGTGCACATTACTTTTAACTTCCCTTATTATCCCTTCACAATACATAGCACCTACTTGTACTTGGCTCAGGTTGGGGCATTTGAATTGCAATAATTCAGTGTCATTTCCTTTTAACTTCAGTGACATTTTCTTAACTACAGAAGAATTGTGTCAGTGCACATGTAAAGTGTATATTTCCTCACCTTAGCTCTGCACTTGCTTGGAACCCATTCAGCACGGAGTTCAGCAAGAGTTCAGCCACATGGCACGCAAAGGGCAGACTACGGTCCATAGCATCTTATGTACAGTGATTACGACACATTTAAAAAATGTGTCCAGTCCTGCAGCATGTTCAAGAAACTTGGCACATTTACATGGTGCTCTATATAGCCAGAATCTACTGCTCTGTTAAAGGAGTGCAGTCTGAAAGATTATGCCTTAATGTGAGAAATGAGAAATAAAATTTTCTGCTTCAGGGTTCATTTTTGTTGTATAGCAGCTAGATTCCTGCATCTATCTGTTCTCTCTAAAATGTTTTTATAGCAAGCCATGTTTGCCAGCACAATATTAAATGGTCTCCAAACACTGTTTTAGCTGACTTGTCATGTTTTCTTCACCATACCTCACTTCATAATTACTGCCTCCCATTGCCAATAACTCATGCCCTCCAGAAGGTCCTGTTTAGGAGTGAGTAATAAAATACTGAGAGATTAATATTAGGTTGATGACAGATCATTTAATACAACTCTTAGCAAAACTCCCTGGTGTCTAGGAAATTGGCAGAATGCCGTTATGGCTGCTTTCTGATGTCATTCCATTAGCAACAAAGGGTTAGGTCTCTTAGGTTATTCTCTTGAGTTTAATGGAACAGGTTTCTTTTTAATCTTCAGTCCTCTCAGGGAATTGTATGAGGTGTGTTTCATTTGTGTATATCTGGCATGAAAGTGGATCTTCCTAGATTACAAAACAATACTGTCACAATATTGTAGTTAGTAAATTTAAATATTTTCACTTAGTTCTGTGCTAATATTTCCAGAGAGAGCAAAAGAGCCTCAAGTACATGGATCCACATTCATGCTCTGAAATTGCATTGTACAGACTAGGTTTTTTACATGTCCTATGGGAAATTTTGAATGGTTGCCTACATTGCCAAGCACTTGGATGAACTGCCTTACTGATTTCAAAAGTGTAGTCTCAACAACTCAACTAAAACAATAAAACATCACACCTGTTTCTTTCCCTGTACCACCTTTATGCTATCCTGATGATACAAAGAAGTTTTCAAAATGAGTGCAGGTTATGCTTATCTCGTTTACAAGATGATTTCAATTGGGATGTTCATGCAGGTACATTCCAACTGACTAAGAGCATTGCTAAATTGGCTCTGGTAAACTCATCAGTCACAGTTTAAGATACAACTACTGCTTTGCCATTTGTTACCAGAAGTTACAGAAGGGGGTACATACCCCAGCTTATCCTTACTTCAGTTTGCACTCAAATGCCTTGGTTCCCTTGAAATGTTTTAAGGTAAGAAATTGTGTGATGCTTATTTGTCTTTCATTAACAACAGAATCAAAGAATAAGAAGTATTGATTTTAAATCTGGGAGAAGTGCTGGAATGAAACCCTCTCCTCTAAGTCAGTGGGGCTTGCCATCCCCGACTGCCTTTCTGCCAGAATTTCAACACAGGAGTTCAGCTCCTATTCAGTATGGGGAAGGGAAACAGCAGATGATACAGATACCCAGGGATAAAAATGAGCATTTGTTCTCCCTGAAATCAAATGATGCCAGAAATTTCATGCTAGATTAGCCTTATGTGTGTACATTTTCAGGATGCATAGCTGTAAGATGTAAAACACCAACAGCAAATGCCTGCTTGAGAGAGTAGGTGTACATATCGTTTTCTGGGTGACTATGCCTTATCTGCCCACCCCTAGCTGCTCCTTCTCCCATATTGCTGTCCTGCCAATGACGCCAACACAATGTTTCTAGGTTTCATAATAAGCCCATTCAGTGAAACTGGTTGAAAAGTAATCTTGAGTGAAGAGGGAGCCTTTTTTTTGGGTATCAGTTGGCTGATGGTGTTCACAGAATAGCTGGACAAAAAGCAAGAATAGCACAGTTGAAGGGGGAGAGCTTGCCATGACAGGGAGATAGGCGAGGCTGGTGGCAGGAGAATGCCTTGGATCAGTAGGTTGTGCTTACCACCTAACGCGGTGTGTCATGGACCAGCTTTGGCCTCGTTTGGTATCCAACATTTGTATACACAAAAGGGATGGATAGTCTGCCATTTGATATCTGCCTGCATATCTTAGCTGCCTTGTTAATGAGCTTTAGTAATAGCTGAACTCTTGGATATTAATAGGCAACTGCTTTCTAAATTGACTACTTTCAAGCAGTGAAGATTAGTCACTTACCCAGAATTATGCACTTAATGGTCATAACTTCTCTGGAACGTTATTGAATCAGAAGTAATAATCTGAAAAGATTTCCCTCCCTCTCCATTCTCCTTTGGGAATAAACAAAGTAGAGAGAACTTTGTAAGAATTTGACTGATTTTGAAGTTTCTCTGTAATTGAAATAATCACTTTTCTATTTTGTATATGAAGGTATTCTTGTAGTATCTTCATGAGTCTTTTGTGAACCATTGGGTGACATAAATATCTATTTAAAAAGAAATTCACGCCTTCAAGAGAAGGCAGCATATATGCCATGAACAGTTTTCACCTCTATCTTGATACATGCTAAGGCATTATTGGTTGATACCCAGTAGGATATTGCTCTTCATGATTGCTGTTTTCAGTATTTAAAAACCCTAATCTAGCCTTTGCAGAAGTGTGAATGGGGTACTGCCCAATACTTTTGAATCCTGTGACTCATGAAGGATTGGCAGTCCACCCATGTGTTAATTCACTCTGAAGTAAGTCTTGCCACCACCAGTGGAAAAAAGTCACTTCAAACTGAGCACTACTTGTCGCTTCCTCGTGCTTTTAATTTCAGAAGGAGCTGAATAATGTACATTAGTGGAAAAATAATGTCTTAAATGGCATCTGATGTACAGAACAGTGGTTCCCAGCCAATGAGGCAAGACTTACGGGCAAGGAAGGAGTCTGTGACATTCAGGAATGTGCTCCACAGGACTCCTCTGAGAGCTGGAAGGCATTAACAATTTCCTCAGGTGACGTTCATCTCCCCAAAAGTAAAGTACTAAAACTGTTAAGATGTTTAAAAGAGAAATTGCACCTGATATAAAGCATGTTCTGCTTCCAGTTGAGAGAGAATGAATTGAGCTAACACCTTCTGAAAGTGCTTACTGATTGTGTTAACAAGTTTATGTTCATGCTTTTTAAAAGATGTTACATATTCCTTTGCTCAGAATTGCAAAGACAATGTGGCTTAAGTCACGGGGGCTGTTACTATCAATGAGATCTTGGAGATGTTTGTTACCACTTTTTTTGCCAGAAGTTATAGTTCTATACCAGAATTAGCAGAGTAAATGATTCTTGTCTACTATCAGTGATCAAACTGTTCCTGAACCTGCCTCCCAATCTTTCTACTAAAGTAGCTGCAGACAGGCTGGGTGATTTGTTACACATACTCTCTCCTGGGCTGCTTATAATTACTTTAACTGTTTGCTGTGTGCACGTATAAACCTGATAGGAGGTATGTGCAGCACAATGCCAAGCAAAATAAATAAAATAATGTATTATGAGAAGCAAAGCTGATGAATTGGCAGGCCATGAGATAACTATTCTTTCTGAGAAGCAGAGCTGATTGTCACCCAGGACTATATTAGAACAGTGCTGGTAGGGAAACCACATGATGGTGCAGCATTTTCACCATTATATGACCTAGGCAAGAGTGATGTGCTGCAATTCTCTTGTGCCATAAGTCAATGCTTGCTAAAATGGCTTTGAGGCCTTGAGTCAGTGCTTCTGCATGTGTACCGTGAGCATGCACTGAAAATATTGGTTCAGATTTCTCTGGTAACTAACTCAGTGCTCACACTCCTTTCATTCAGTGTTAGCGTATACCAATACCCGGCTATGATTTGAAATGCTCAATATTGCACAACGAGAGGGCGGTGAGGCCCTGGCACAGCTGCCCTGAGAAGCTGTGGTGCCCCATCCCTGCAGGCACTCAAGGCCAGGTTGGATGGGACCCTGGGCAGCCTGAGTTGGGGGGGCAGCCCTGCCCACGGCTGGGGGTAGGGCTGGGTGGGCTTTAAGGCCCCTTCCAACCAAAGCGGTTCTGTGATCCTACGAGCGATCGTGGTATATTTGTTACCCATGCAGCAGCAAAGGCTGCAGGCACACACCCCGCACACTTTGGGGCCTGTAGCTGCTGTTATCTATGCATCCTGCTTTCACGAGGGCGGTCTGCTGGGCTATACCTGGAAGCCATCAGAAAATCCCAGTGACCGTATTTTGTTACTCGTGAAATACAGTCTATAAATTGCCTTCAGGGACTCTCCATCCAGATAACCAGTGGGTTCAGAATTTTCATTTACAGGATCTCAGCTTGCCGAAAGAAGGGGAAGTCCCTGTCACATAGCATAACGCTGCATGAGCCCGAAGTGCCTGGAAGTTACACGACAAGCCACGCTGACTCGCATGTACGCTCTGCATCCCCGCCGGGACGCGTGGGGCAGGGTTTGGCCACGAGCCTCAATCCTGGCCCCAGGGAGGCCCGGCCGCCTCAGCTGGGCAGAGCGGGAGCCCACGACAGGGGACAGCGGGACCGCATTCCCCTCACGCGCCCCCGCTGGCGCTGTAACGACCGCTCCCATTAACTGCCGCCGCCATTAACGGCCGCCGCGGACGCCCTCGAGCCCTCTCAGCCGCGGCAGCGGAGGGGCTCGGCCGGGGGCTCGCGGCGGCCGCGCAGCCGGAGCCACAGCGTCCCCTGGCGGCAAAAGCCTCCCCGCGCCCGACCGCGTCCGGAAAGTGAAAGGCTTTCAGTTGAGTGTTCGAAACGGCTGAAGGAGCCGGCGCTGTGGCGCGCGTTCCTCTGGGGAGGAGAAGGAAGGGGCCCGCCTACGGCCATCGCAGGGAGCCCCGCTGCAGGCCGTGAGGCTCGGGCCGAGGAAACCAGGCTTTTACTGCTGGGTAAAAATAGAAAGTGTGCAAACCGCTCTCCAGTCTGCTCGGTTGGGTTTATGGCTGTTGGGAACATGCTGGGCTGCCATGAGCTGGCTCTGACAGTGCCGTCCATAAACCCACCGCTGTTATAAGAGAAATCGTCATCATCCCAGTACAAATCCCAGCAGCTGTGGTGTGACTGGCTTTGGTAACTGCTGGATGTTGGCTTGTCATGAAAAAGCCAAACTCAGAACAGTTTGCTTACATGTAGTCCTGTTTCAAATTAATAAGAATCACATCAAGATGATGCAAGAGAGATTTATAGTCTAATACAAGAAATATATACAAATCTTGCACAAACCACGCGTAGCAATTGCATCGTTTTGGCACCAGTAACAGTACATTTGCTGACACACTGCTGAGTTAAGGTGAGAAACAAAAGATGAGATGTTTCAAAGAACTGTGCTTGTTGGGAGGGAAAGACTCCGTTCACTCATGCCAACGCACTGTCCTAGCGCCAGTCAGTGGGGAGAAGGAGTGGAACGGCAGTGAGTAAAGTGCATCTGAAAGCTTGTTTCGCTTCTGCTTGGTGCTGCTTACTACCAGCTGGCAAATAGCCGGTTACCACCTTTGGGCTGTTTGTGAGAGCTGCTCGGGGGACAGTCTGATTGAGAAACGCATTCTGGAAATACCACATTTCATCGAAGGAGACAGTGAATAGAAAGCTTGCATTTGGGCTCTTATTTCTTACTGTCTGTACTAGAAGACATGAAATGCCTCACAGTTTTGTGATTCATTGTTGGGCTACTCACAGCACGCTCGTGGTTCTTGTTGGAAGTGCTCTGCACAGATGCGAATTAAGAGGTCTCGGTATGAGCTGGACCTTTCTACTTTTGAGCAATCAAATTACATACAAGAACCGAACCACTCATTAGAGGACTAGCAAAAGGACTAGCAAAAGACTAGATTGCATGAACTGCATTTTGCCTTTTGTTATACCTGCTGGGATCAGCCACTGGTTTTACTCATGCTGAAGCCTCTGTTATGAAGAGGAGAAATCTTGATTGTTCATGCTGCCCCTAAAAAGAAATGATTATGTTCTTCCCTTCTTCTTGTCTGGAGTCCTAATACTTCCTTTCATTATCTTCATCCCTGGGGACAGTGACAGCTTTTCTTAGAAAACTCAAGAGAGATGCAAGAAACTGTCTTCTTCTACAGACCACATATACTTATCTATGATTTATCAGAAATGTGAGTAATTGAGGGAAATGCTCTCTCTGAATTTCTGGGAATGGTGGTATCTGAGGGATCCCCCAAATTATATATCTCTCTTTTTCTATTTTCCTATTGTATTTTGTCTGCAGGTGATACTGGCAGTTATCTCCTTTTCTACTTAAAAAGCAGAATATTGTATTTTCCTCTGTGTTAAACAGCTCTTTGGCACAATTTCCCTTCTTTGCCAGCTGAGGACAGTAGCATGTAAACCCCTGAACCAAACTGCAATTTCTTGTATCATTCCATCTAGTAAGTATTGCTGGCATGCTCCTGAAATAGATATTTGCAATCATTTGCTTTACTTTTACTCTGCTAAAGTAATGTTTGGTGTTTTGCTT
Source organism: Numida meleagris (assembly GCF_002078875.1). Classification (NCBI taxonomy): domain Eukaryota; kingdom Metazoa; phylum Chordata; class Aves; order Galliformes; family Numididae; genus Numida; species Numida meleagris. The sequence goes on from NC_034411.1 coordinate 21,682,515, forward strand.
TATTAAATACACGGAGAATTTGCCAGTAGAGCCAAAGAGAATTCTCTTACCTTTCTTTATGAATTAATGTCTATCTCTGTGTATTTTATGCAAAATTAATCCATATTTCTTGAATGAATTTTTCACTTTCAGTCTATGATTTTGGCTTGCTAGTTGTCTGTGCAACCATCTAAAAGCTTACGGACAGAAGAATGTTTCTGTTTTCTTTTGGTGAGAAAATTACACCTACCTCCGCAAGGCTAACCAAAAAGCTGGCTATCCAGGTTAAAGTCTGGTCCGAAATTGACTGAAAGGTTGAAGCGTACAACTTTGCCTTGATTTTTTTCTTAGCTAAGTGATGAAGGATGAGGTAACAGGAGGTGTTTGGTTGGTTCCAGGGCTCAAGAAACTGACCTCAAGCTCCAAGTGCTGCTTGCTCCTTGCGAGGCCTTACGTTACAGAGATTTGTTTGTCTACGCCCAGTCAAATGTGGTTCCACTGTGATCAGAACATATTGAAAATTAAAACTGGTATTGTAAAAGAGTGCAGCTTATTTTAGTGCAGAGAGGTTGAAACAAACTTTTGCTTATGCCTTTTTTATTAATACATTTTGTTTTCCGTTTAAAGGAAAACAGTTTTCACTCTTAGTCATTAAATGGCCTACCCAACAACAATGCATTGAATAGTGTAGATCTCCCAGCAAGTGTCATGGCTTGGACTGACTTCCCATCTATTTAAAAAATGTGTTCAAACCCCAAAAGGCAGTAAAAAATATCTCCCTCATCCCCACTCATAAATCTGGAACTGAAACACTCCTTTGTATCCTGCCTGGCTTTTCAAGATGGGATTTTAGCGCTTCAGAAAATTGCCCGCAATTTTGTATTTGTACACTGCATGGTGGTAAAAGAAAGCTACAAATTCATTTGTGGTTTCTAAGCACTGCTTATTACGATATGTATTCAGGCAAGTTTAACAAGGACTTAAATCATGGTGTAAGTTTCTGATTGTATGTAGATTATTCCTAAAAGAAGAATATGTGATAAAATGCAGTAAGTTGAGCTAATTCAGCACTCAGCAAGCATGCAAAACAAGTGTAATGGAGATGCTTAAGAGGAAGAAGTGTGGGAAGGTGATCTATACATCTGGGAAGAACTGGTAAATCCTAAACTCTCCTGTAAGTTACTCATGTTGTCACGGTCTGGGGATTAGGTGCTTTGGAGAAATTGCCACCAGTGATGCATTTGGCCTCCCTGCAGAAGCTATTGAGCACACAGTGTGTGCAGCAGCACTGGTGAGTGTGGTTGAGTTTGAAGGAGCTGGAGATGCTCTGGGTTGTACTGGGAATCTTGGGATCCACAGGAAAGAGATTACATCGAGAGCTGTGTTGGTGGTTTGTGCTTTGAGGAGGCATAGGAAGGGCCAAGGGTAGGAGGGGGGTAAGGCTAGAACTGAAAAAGAGCAAGAGTGGGAAAACTGTCGTTTTCAAATTTCTCTTACCCTTTACTGTAATACTGTCACACTGTTAATACAGAAAGACAAACTGAAAGGGAAATACTTTATATCCCTCTTGGCTTTCAACTTTTTCTGCTAGAAGAGCTTCTCTGACAGCCTTGGCACAGGAGAATATTTATTTTTCAGTTTAAAACTGTAGCTTATCTGTTGAGGTGGCTAGATGGATATTATTGAGAGCCTGTGGCTTTCTCCTGTAAGGCAGATAGTGCCATCTTCCTTTTTGCAAGCCAGTGCATATTAAAGTTGCGCAGGTCACTTTGCCCGGCAACTCTCTGTGAACAGTCTGTATTACCTGTAAGCTGATTCTCATCTTACACATTCTGAAGAATAATCACTCAAGTCAATGTTTCTTTTGGACACCAGGATTATAGCTTGTGCCACTATTCAGTCACTGTTAATTTTGACCCATAAATGTTTTGGAGATGGATATGCCTACTCTGCTTCTAAATCTATCTTGATGCACTCTTACTAAGTAAAAGCCTGGAAGGGACAAAAAGAGACCTCCATCTAAAATTTAATCCAGATCACATGCATTGTATGGTGCAGAACAAGAACCACAGAGTCCTCTGCCAGTCCTAGATCTTATAAAATCTAAACACACCAATAATCATGGAGGCTATTTTTAAATGTTTACCATGACTCTCAAAGGCACATATGCATTTAACATCTGTATCTTTTTAAAGTGTTATTTATTCTAATATACCACATCTCTGGCAGTAATTTTGTGCTAATTGCTCAGAACATTATGTCCTTGGGGAGGTTATAAATTTGACACTGTGTTTTTTCAAATTTACACATATTGAATATTTAACTAACTCAACATCATTGGCAGCTCAAGGTGCCTGCCCATTTCACTTCAGAAGTGTGGATTTATTACCATGAGTCAGAGAAGTAGAATTACCTTTTCCTGAGGTTGGAGTGATCTGTCTTTCCATATAAGATGCTACTATGGTAATGTCGGTCATGTTACTAGGGTGACCTAAAAACACTAAATGAATGTTTTGCACAGAATTCATTTTAAAGGAAACTGAGCATTACCTTCTGTTCCCTTACTAATGCATATGGTTATCCATATTTAGAAATACTTTTTAGTTCTTGAATTTTAGTTACTTGAAATTAGACCCCCAGAAGGATTTAAACACCATTAAAGTCATCACAATTCCAGCTCTCTGCTGCCTAAGCCTACACTTCTGTTCACCTAGGCATGCACAGACATCAAGTTCCACCCGTGGTTGTGCAGACCCATAGCTCTTGTACTGTGCCCTGAGCAGGACTCTGCCCTGCTATCTGTCTGTCAGGATCTGATGTGGCGTTCATGCTGAGAGTGCACACATGTGGCAGCTGTGTATGTATTTAGAAGGCTTACTTCCAAATGTGTCTTCCATGATGGCTGTACAGATTGCAGTTGGCAGAGGCTGGGCTGGAGATACAGTATGTTCTCTTTAGGACCACAGAGTTCTTTATCAAGATAGCCGGGTTTTTTTTGGTGGGATATTTTCTCCAGACCTTGGGTCATTTGTATCTTTCTTTCATTCATATGCAAAGTAGTAGGACACTAATGCTTTCCTACGTAAGGAACAGCCTGAAATACCAGACATAACTGGATATCCTCTCAGCAGCGAGGACACTGACTATGTATTTATATGCCTGGGAATAACAGAACTGAGGTTTGGCAAAAAGAATAGAGTCCTATGGTGCACTCGGTATCTCTGAACATATGGAAGGAAGGGGTCAGTTATGAAGGAATCTAACTTTTTCTGTATTTGTGCTTGTGACAGGTCAGCTTTTAGAGGGAATCCAGTTTCCAGTGTGTAATAATTGCCTTGCTGTTTCTGAGCTAGCAGTGTTTTATCTGTACTTTAGAAAAGTGTCACTAAATAAGTGTTCCAATAACTGTGAATGCTGGTAGGGCTGGTGGTACAAGCAATTAAAACTGGAAAACAATTAAATGTATCTTAAAGTAGCTGGCTGGGGACGAGGGGAGAAACACTCCAAGTTTCTTTAAATAGTTGCAATGTGTTTTTGGGAAGAGCTGGAAAATGGCCCTCTGACAGGTTCCATGTCTTCCTTCTCTGGTGTATGCATCTCAGTGCATGGAAAGTATTATTACTCTGGAATTTAAATATGTGTTGTATGTGCCACAGTCATTAGTCTGGAGTTTCTGGTTTGGAGGGGAGAGAAACATGAGAAACCAAAGAAGGAATTGAATCAGATTCCCCTGCCTTAGGCCCTTATCATTTCTTTTACAGTTATGGAGATCCCTCATACCCTTTTTTCACTGCACAGAACCTTCTGCTGCCCAGACATGGCCCTAGATATACTAATGCCTTAGTCAAACATAGGATTGTTCCTATTCTCTCCTGGGTCCTTTTGTCTCAGAAAGCTTGTCCCTTTATCTAGTTCTTCATCCAAGTGGCCTTTCTGAGGCCTGGTACTCGTTGGCAATGCACACCTCCTGCCCCCAGGCACCTGGGAATGGGTGCCTGCTGCTCTGGGAGTCGAGGGTTCAGTGGCACAGGAAAAGGAGCAACTGTTCTTATCTCAGGGTGGGAGTTTGACGGGCTGACTGCCTGCACGTGAGGGTCTCTGTGCAGAGGAACTGGAGGTTAACAGCTGACACTGCTCAGTAGTAGTTTTCTGTCTCTTTACAAATGCTGCTGTAAGTAGTCGTCTACTTAATTTCCGCTAAGATTGCTTTTGCTGCTGTTGTCACAGTATCCAGGAGAACCAGAGGAGCTAGAAGTGCTTCTTTGGAAAGCACTTCCAAACTTCCCTTGTTTGGTTTTTTTATTACCTTTTTCTTTACTCTAACCTGTGGCTTCTGCCGCAGTGACCTTTTCTGGCCCAAGCATATTTATTATTCTCCCTTCCAAACGTTTTTACAGAATTCTTGCCTGTGCTGAAGAGGATTTGAACACGTCTTTTTTGAAGGACATTGGCTCTCACACTGACTGAAAGCATTACCAGCCAAAGCACTCACTTTCCTAAAGGCACAACACCTTTTGTAATTTAGACATTTATTTACAGTATAATTATCAATTATGCTATGCTTTTGTGCTGCACACACTTTAGATGTATTGTAGTCCCTTGCAAATATTTTGGAGCCCTAGATGTGTGGTTATCTGTTCATTTGAGTTTGTAAGTGCAGTTTTCTTCAGTAAATAGCTCCTAGATGAGATTATCTATGAATCTATTTGCATGGCAGTAAGAATCTGAAGACTATTTGTTTAATGTTTTCTGTAGACCTGTACTTGAAAGATTGTGTTCATGTTAGATATGGAACTGTGCAAGCTACTGCACACAGAGAAGGAGGAATGTGGTATGTTATCTTGCTTGGAAATACTTGGTCACACAATTAGAAGATATTTCATCATTCATGTGTAAGATAGCAGAGCTGACCTTCTGCTTGCACTCTCAACAATGGCATTTCCTGCTTTTGAATACGTTTTTGTGCAATTTAGTATTTGCTTTAGCTTCCTGTAGAATAGTTTCTCTTCTCTTTAGGGGAACTATTGAGTTGTTTCTATAAAACAGGTTTGGCACATTCTGTACATTTGAGTAATAACTTCTAAAAAAAGGGAGTGGAGGGGTAAGTGCACAGAGGGGTAGAAGAGTCAAATATGTTTTGAGTAAATTCAGATAAAAGTAACAGCTTTTCACTGCATTTAGTTTAATGCAGAGGGGTGCGTTATTATTTGAAAGGCGGGTAATTTTTGAAATTAATTTGTCCTTTCTATTGCTAGTCATTCTAAGGAATTCTTTTTTCTTTGAACATAATGTGGGAAACCCTTCAGAATTAGCACTCATAAGCACTAGTTTCTACAGCTACCCTCTCCTTGGTCCGTGGATGGTTTTCTGTCAGCAAGAGAATGTGACACGACCAAACCCAGACATATAAAAATCCTGTTTAATAGAGCCCTCCGCTTCCCCAACAAACAAACAAGCCCTAAGTTCCCAGAACATTTGTTTCTAAACATGAAACACTAACAGTCTAATGCACTGAATCTTAATTTGTTTTCTTTTGGTTTATGAACTTCTTAGTTCAGAAATAAGTAATATTTCTAAAGCTTTCACTTTAGCAGTGAGGAATGATGTTCTCATCCCACAAAGTGTAACTCAGATCTGGGGCTCCAAGAATACATAATAAAACCACAGGAATTAGCTACAAACGTGGAAGATACAAGTCCTGTGTGATCCAGTTTTGAGGGTTGTAGGAGATAAAAGCAAGAGGGGAAGTTCTCAGCATGCCGCTATCAGAGATCTGTGTTTATCCCAGTCAGGTGAGAAAGGATCTCTGTTCTAGCCAAAGAAAGGTAGCTGCACTCAGTCAGCAGAGGGGCTATTGTACACTTGGTTACTCCCCAACTATTTTCTTTTGTTCCAATCTCAACTCTTAACCAAGAAATTTGTCAGTAGATTGACAATTTTGACTGCAGTAGCTGTTTGGATAAAGGCATCAAATGAAGTGCACATATGCTCTTCCATTACAAAAAAAAAAAAAAAAAGTATTTATGGGGTATTCATGAAAACCAGTTGATCTATTCTAGTCCTACATGTGGGTAATTCCTAAGTTAAATACCTATAGGGAAAATTGATTTTGCCATCATGTATGAAATGATGAAATGTTGGGCTTGATTTTGTCATTACTTCTTAGGAGGGAGACTTGAGGGTTATGGTAGATAGTTCCATTGCACCAGGCTCAATTCTTGGCAGTTATCAAAAAAACCAAACCAAATTCCTGGACCTATTAGGGAAGGAATAGAAAACATCAAGATCTCACCGTATTAATCCATAGCTTGGCTTCGTCTTGAATACTTTTTATAGTTATGGTCTCCTGATCTTAAACTCCTGGAAAGGACACAGGCCTTTCTCAGAAGAACTGGGTAACAGGAATGATTGAGGATGTGAAATTTGCTACCAAAAGAAAAAGTGACTGAATAGGCTGGGACTCTTCACTCTTCATAGTGGAGCATAAAATCATGAGTGGCATGGAGAGCACGGACATGCATGAACTCTTCCAGTGCAAGGATGAGGGTCTGTCAGGTGAAGCTGCAAGAAATGGGGTCAAAACAAATAAGAGGAAGCTTTCTTGTGAGTGGTGACAGCCCTATAAAACTTGTCACCAAAACATATTGTCGGTGCTGGTATTGCGGCTAAATACATGAGAGAAAGACCTGATGAAGGTTACTATCTAAAGGAGTCATGCTGAGCTTGTGCGACTACTAAACTGAGAATGGTCAGACTGTGGGAAAGCACCCAGGGCGCATATACTTGCCCTACTCTTGTTCTTCCCTGACTGGCTGCTTCTGATCACTGCCATAGAAAGAAAATGTTGCGGGAAGGACCTTTGAGTTGAACCTGCAGAGCCGTTTGTCGAGAAGCCAGGCAGCTCCTCAGCAGGCAGCTCTGGGATCTATGCTGACCAGAGGAGCTGAATGATACTGGACCTGGCTGTAAATGAGCTACCTCAGATGCCAGGAGCAGCTGGTCCTCTGGCTGCATGGAGGTCCCATCCTCTCAGTGCCACCAACCAGCCTGTGCGGAGTTTCTTGCTGTCATCACTGGGTGGTTCCCCCTGCTAGCTTGTACAAAAGCATTGTTACACCACACTATTTGCTGTGTGGACATGCCTCCAGTCTAAGTGGATGCAGTGGTGGGCCGATTATTTCACTGCAGCCTGCAAATATAAACTACTAAATTCTCAAAAGTGGGGAAACTCAACTCCAGCGTCAACTGCCACTTTGTTTTCATTTTCTGTTTAATCTAGCCACGAGTCTGATCATTTTTTTCTGAGTGTCAAATTGACCATTCTTAACTTGGAATCAGAAAGTCGTTAGCTTTTTTTTGGTTCACACATCACTGTCAGTAGTAATAAAGCTATGCAGCCAGAATTGGTGCTGTATCAAGAATAGAATCTGGTGTATCCTCTTTTAATGGCTCTGATGATCTGACAGAACTGAAAATTAGTAAAGAACTAATTTTATCACTGAAGTCAGCAGTTCTGATTCAGCGTCCACTAGGGTCCACTTGGAGTAATGAGATTTTTTTTAATATTTTCACTCTTCATCTTAACTACGCTTTATAAAGGAATTATGTCTATTATATAAGCAAAGCTGCCATTATAAACTAGTGAAGAATGTTGCTAAGTATTTCTATGCAAATAAATATTATTGAACATTTTCATCGTGATTCTCAGGGTCTCCAGTTGGGGGCACTGGGCAAACACAGAAACATGGCAATGGCCAGACTAAGTGAGACTGATAGTAGCCCAGTATACTGCTACATAGGTTGAAGGACAGGGAAAAAAAAAAAAGGATGTTAGATACAGTTGCCACTTTGAATTTAGACTTTTTTTTTTTTTTAATGAAGTAGATTTAGCTTTTCAAACTTTTTGTTACTAACATCTGTAGTGTTTTATTTTCCTTATCCAGTTTCTTTGGTAAAACCAACGACAGTGACTTCAATGCCACCTCCTTAAGAAGTAATTTCAAATTCTTGATGGGACCAAGTAGAAAAGTTCTTTTACGTTTAAATTTGTTAGCATTCAGTGTTGTTAAAAGAATACCTAGCGTGAATCACTGGCTTTGTCTACCTTTGATATTAGTATTTCTTCATTTATATCAAGGGAAGAGCTAGAAAAAAAGTAGAACATGTGCCTTCTTAGTGTACAGGGTAAAGATGAGCATGCATTAAGGTCTGCATGGGCCAGTACATCCAGCTTCTGTGTCTCAAACAAGACCAAAGGAGAAGACACAGCATATTATTTAGTTCAAGGAATATTAATTATTTATTAGCAATATGTCACAGTGACCAGCTGATTGTACAATTAGATGGTTTCAAATGAGATCATTTAAAGAAAAGATTGTAAAATATCAGTTTAGGAATTCATAAGTCTAATTTTGTTGATAAGGTTTTCTAAGATGAGGCAGATAGATGATTTAAAGATTTATGAAATTGGAATTGACTCAAATATTCCAAACTAACGTTTGGTAAAGAGTTTAGGAGAATGCATAAAAGGGCATATACATGGGAGAAGTACACTTTGGGACTGCACATCTTTAAATGGATGTGCCAGTAGGAATAAGCATTCAACATTGCCTCATTTATAGTAGCCTACATCTTCATTGCAACTGATATTTTTAACTAGATTTTGTAATAGTGCAGTAGATTTCTTGGTCCCTAGAGCTCCTGGCCTTCTATCTCATCTCTGTAGTACAAGCTAGGATTGTTTGCTAAGGATTGAAGCCAAAAGTTTTGTCCACACCACCAGCTATCAAAACACAGGGACTTATGTCTGAGTGCAGATAGTTTTGGAAAGGCAGGATAGAACATTTTGTTCATCTTCCCTCGTGCTTCTCCACACACGCGCCTGCACACACAAACACACACAAAAACAAACCAAAGCCCTAATTGTGCTGTGCTTCTTTAGTCTTCCACATAACCATAGAGAACAATCTGTAAATATTAAAACTTCACAGCAGCAAAAGTATTAAGCCCCTTGGGTAACTGGAAAGCTGAAATAACTATCAGCTGGTTAGTCATAAGATTTGGAAGGACTCAGAAGTTCTAACTTCCATTCCTTAATCTAAGTCTAGACCAAGAATGAGAAATTAGCTGGAATCCACAATCAGCCTCATAATAACAAAGCTTTGTTTATATCTTGACAATCAGTGAGCAGTACCAGTATCACCTGGTAAGATGCTTATTTTTGAAAACCTATAAAACGTGCTTGTTTTCTTTTAATAGCTTGACATCGTTTTAAGCAAATGAAGTTGCTCCTGGAAATTAAGAATGAATTAAATGACACATAAGTAAATATATATTATTTTTTTATTAAAGTATCAAAACAAACTTGAAAATAGAAAACAAACTGCTTTTAATGCATTTTAAAGGTTCTCCTGAATAACGTATACTTTTAGAAAACTCATGCAACATACTGCTCCTGTCTAGCTGTTCAAACACTCCTTCATGGGCATAGTCAAATCAACTTGAGTACCATCACTTCTACAGTAGTGTGCAGGAGCACGCGTGCACACGCACACATACACACAGTAGAAAGCAGCTACGACTCCACATACAAAGAAATAAAAATAATTATCTTCTAACAATAGTAGTGGTACCCTATTAACATTTGGCATGCTGAATACATAACATCAAACAACAAAAGCATGACGCCTGCGTCACCAGGAATACGGTTAAAAGCAACCATACAGATTCCCTAAAGGAGAGACATTAATTGTGTCATTATTTTCTAGTCTCTGCTGGAACACTTTGTAACAGCATAGGAGGCAAACTCTTTTGTCTGCTGGTATCTGATGTGCTAAAGGCAAAGCCAAGGTGCACGATACTGTGATGAGGCCTCAGTTTTGTACTCCCATGCTGCAGAAGCCAGACATCGCTGAATACTGTTTGACAAGTTAACACACTTGATGTGTATCCATTGTCTGACGAACGACTGGCCCAGTTCCCTATGAAACTTTCCCCATGGGCCAGTGAAGCTGCAACTTTCCCCGTGGGCCAGTGAAGTTGCTGCAGAGGCTCCAAACTCTGTCTGCAGGGCATTAATAAAACTCTCACTGAAGTCAAAGGCAGCTCCTTCCAACATACAGAAAGAAAACAGATTCTCAGGACAGAATCAGACCTAGCGTGTTGTCTTTTTAATACATTCATTTTTCAGATATATGAAGTACATAGCTTTTAAACATGATATAGGACATTACAATATATCCAGATCTTAGGAAAATGTACTAAGAAGTTCTGTTGCAGAATATAAAGATCATATAAGGATCAGGCGTGATATCTGATACATTCAGCCAGGACTTGCAGAGGAAGAAGCTTATGGCTGAGGTATCTTTAAGTTTAGCCTTTAGAATAAAACCACAATTTCAAAACTGCATAACTGGTGTAAAATATTATGTACTGTAAGCTCCATTTAAATTGTGACGTTGAGCAGCTAGACACCATTGATCAAGATACAGAATTTTGAGAGGTATATTCTCTACACCCAATCATTCAAGATACTCAGTGCCTCATCTGTGGAGATGATGAAGGTTAAGTGGTGTCACTTGCAACTCCTGAAGTTTAGGAATATATAATATTAAACACCAAGACATGAAAGTAAAAAGACAGCACAACACTTGTGTTTTCAGTTTTAACTTGCTTGCAGTATTTATTAACTTTACTCATTATGATATTAGTGATAAATAAGGATATTTTCTTTTACAAAAAATTGTAAGGATCTATTTCGTAGAATTAAACAATCTGAGAATTTCACAGAAACATCAGAATTTAAACACTCGTAGCTCCAACTGTATTGTCCAGCAGCTCTTCTACTAGTTCAGAAACATCTAAGGTTAGTATTTAATAAAAAATGAGAACAATTATTCACTACATCAGAACTCTTGTCTCCTTCAGATTCTAAGTAACACTTTTGATTGACTGTAGTTACCACCTAAACGTAAAATAAAAGTAGCTGCAATCATAATTTTTCCCCTCTGAATCATCTGGCAAAAGGAAGCAATCCTGACAAGGATGGCAAAAGCTTTGTCTAGGTCTTACTCCTGAGAGCTATCTGTATAACCAGATCACTACAGGTCATGGAACTTCTTCTGTCAGTGAGGGTTAAGGCTTGTAGGATTAGATCCCAGATGATTTTTTTTTGTAAACCTTTCGTGGTTCATGAACCTGGGATTCAGTCCTGCAGTTCTTTGCTTGGGCAAAACCATATCAAAATCCCTTCATAATTACTTTCCTCTTTCCAGTGGGTCCAATTCACCCAGTTGCCAAGTGATGGTACCAAATGCTCTCCTGAATGCAAGGAAACACTGTACTTCCCAAAGGATAATAGATGGGGTTCCAGCTCCTAAAATACCAACTTAGCTACATGGATATTTTGCAAGAAACCTTTCTTTGTCACACCTACTAGGACTTATCAAATTCAGTCTCTGAGATGAGTCATAGGAAAAAAAAAACACACAAGTGTTGTGAAAAAAAGTTACAAAGCTTAATTGGAACTAAACGCTTTTTGTGTGTTTGTGTGTGTGTTAGGTTAGAATGCAAAATTACATATCAGTACATTCTGCCAGAAACCATCCTCCTGGAAACTACAAAACTTTAAAAATACTCTGTCTGCTTTCCCTGCCAGCCACAAGGAAAAGTAGTGTCCATCCAGCACAGCTGTATGTACCATGTGCATCATCGAAGTCATAGTGTTCTAGCACAAACGTCGTGAGTGCAGATACTGTATACTAGCAGAGAGCTAAATCTTCTGAAGCTGTTGTCTGTAGCTCCTAGGAACAGCAAGTATGACAGGTGCAAAACCTATATTTGAGGCAGAAGGCTCTTCAGTTTGACTGAGACCAGATCTTCCAAGGGGAAGTATCTCTGACAAGCCAAAAATGATTCTTTCTGCTTAAGAAAGCAATCTGCCCTTCCTAAACGCTCTTTACTAATAGAATCCTACACATAAGTCAGATCCTCTGTGGATTCCGTAGCTGTTAAAACATACTATAAATATTTCCACATTTGCCATATCACTTAACCTTGTAATGTTCCTTCTTTGATCTGTTGAATAAAAAGATTCCTTTCATCTTCAGGTGTCCTTCCATTTTGTGCCCGAACTATACAGGTGGGCCTGTGAAGATTTAGCATGTATATCAAATGCTGCTTCTCATTCTTTAGCTCTTCAATCTGGGCTTTTAATTCCGCATTGATAGTTTCCAGCTTTTCCGATTCCTAATCACAAGGTACAGACACAACTATTAGAGTGAGCATTTCAAATAGTTAATTGCAGTATTTATCTAATAATTGCAGATTTTCATTGGTGGAAAAGCATACGGTTAGAAGTTACATGCTATTAGTTTCCCATAATGGTGTATAGTTATACATCCCCAATTGATAATAGTCTTAAGAACTGATTGACAGTTGCATTCTTTGATCTTTACAGAACTGTAACAAACACTGAAAAGCCGAATTCAGATTTACATTCACTTACAATAGCAGGCATCCAAAGTAATATTTCTACATTTTATAAGATTATTCTGAGCTTTTTGGGTCAACTATTGACCCAAAATTATTTATGCTACTTACTAACTCCCCAGTACGTCTTACCACATATCTGTAATTTTTGTTAAGCCATCTAAGTAAGGAAATAGCTTTCTATCAAAACCCCTGGATATAGAAGCACAGGCCTGATGCTGCTGTAAAATAGTTTTAAATGTTGGCAGATCAGGTGAAGATCATCATTTACGGTATGATGACAGACAAAAAAATGCATATATATAAAAAATCTAAAGCCAGATACTTACCTTCTGCAAACATTCTGTTTTCTCCTTCTTTTTGTTTCGGCACTTTGCGGCAGCAATTTTGTTCCTTTCCCTTCTTCGCTTTTTTCTTTCATCCTCTTCAGGAGAAAACTGTCCCATAAAAACAGATACACGCAATCCATAAGATGTGGTAAACACTCTGCCTGTATTTCAATAATTTTGACATATTTAAAAGCAACGCAGTGCTGTCAGTGCTCACATCATGAGTTACATAAGGATGTGATCTGACCTTGCTTGCAGTACTGTAAAATGGTAGTAACTCCATTTAAATTGTCAATAAAAACCTGACTGGAGTTTGGATGGATGTGATGGCTCTTCGTAAATCAATGTCACCCCAAAAAAATTGCCAAGTGTCTTCCCAGGCTGCATGCCGAAGAGGGGGTGCTGGGCTCAGACCCAGGTGTTGCCATTTCCCTAACTTTATCTGTTTCTTCACTTCATATTATAATGTTTTCCATCGAGATTATTATCTTAAATTAAAAGCCTAGTGGCTAAATTGTAGCATGAAAAGGACAACCGCAGTGACTTATTCCAAGTTCAGCCGCACGTAGGCAGAGAGACCAGATTTAGCACTTACTCTCTAATCACTGTCAAATACTGTCCTTAGTTCATAATTAAAGTATTAACTTACAGGCTTCAGTGGAAATTAGAAATACCATAGGAATTTCCCAGAAACGAGTAACAGAAAACCAAGCAACAAACTTAAAAGGAACAAATAAACTAACACGTTTAGATGGTGGAGCGGGTTGTTTGTATTTGACATAATTACTGCTCTTCTGGTGCAAGTTGCTTAGAGAACTGACCATTCACACGGAAATGCTGGTCAAAGTGCCATACCTCTGTTTTCATGATCGATGATTCCATCGGCCTTTCGGACACAGTCACCGTATCCAAAGTAGAAGACATCCTGTGGGACTGACGTTTGTTTTGGATGGCGAATCTAAGTTCCTCTTTCACCAATGGGGTTAAATTTGTGAAATCATCAAACCCCAATGATCCTGCAGGGGACAAAGTGGGAACAATTGCGGAGGCGCTGACTTCTAATGCAGATACCTGGCCAGAGTGTTGGACCATCATTTTGCTGAAAGGTAAAAAGAGACAGGAATAGTCTTTCAACAGCTGTACAGAGGAAAATAATACCTCCTAGAGGTATATTTCATACTGTGAAATAATTAATTATATTTCTTGCATTGCTTCAGCCCACGTTCCCTACGTACCTCAGTCTCTCATGAGAGAGACATAGTTCAGAATTTGATCACTAGTAAGAACTTTCATATTAGACTTACTTCAAGATAGCATTTTAAGATAATAACCAAAAACGTTAAACAAAGAATTATTATTATTACTTAAAACACGGGAGTATCTCCATCTTCATAGCCACCTTCCCACCACAAAATCACAGCTTGAAATTGACGGAGCATGTCTTAATCTCAGCTACACTTAGGTAAAGATTAAAGAGTTTTACTAGAAGCTGAAGTTTGCTAACCAAGATGGAATCAGCTACAAAATGCTCACCATGCTCAGTTTTACAAACAGACAGAAAAATCTATCTCATTATAAACTCCTGGAAACCAGTTCACAATCAGAGCTGTCAGAGTGGTGAAAATCTACACATGCTCTGGAGCTTTGAGGCACAAACTGAGATAGAGGGATGGAGTCATGAAAAACGTAATGCCGATTGTTTCCTCCCTCTTCACTCACAAAATTTGAAACTGTCCTCACGTGCCCTCAACAACAAGTTTTTAATTCAGATCTCCCGCTGATATAAAGCTGTGTAACCAAAGAGACTTTGGCTGAGACTTTGGCTAACGGGGCACCCATGGAGGAACTTCATTTCTAGCAGTTTTCTGACAGAAATAAACCTATCTGGCAGTGCTCTCTACTTTCCCCTTTTTAGCCATCCTCAATTTTTTAGCCAATTTTGGAAGAGGCGGAGAGGCGCCCTGTATGCTTTGTGAAAATTGGTGACCCCACTGAGGGAGAAATACACAAAACTCAGCAGTCAGCCATCCAAACACCATTGGCAACCCAGCATGAGCCATCCATCCCTCAGCAGAGGCGAGAGAAGGGGTCTGGAAGAAAGCCGAGCATTTTGTGTGGCTGGCTTGCAAGACAAGAGGTGCAAATCCATAGGAACACAGGTTGTACTACCTCCCCTAATCATAAAGCATTTTTTGTTAATTGGATTTTACTGTATTGCTTTTCCTGCTTTCCTTAGTGTGGGGAATTTTGAGTTTTTTGGTTTCTTGGATTGCGCTGGTAAATACACTACATATAATCTATTCTTGATTAGAATTGTAAGAATTATAGCAGTCAATTGTAATTAACTTAATGCAGGTAAACAAATAGTTGCCTTGGGATAGCAATGTGGTAAGTTAAATTTCCACATGGACAACCCCAAATTGTGCAGTTCCCTTTTTGCTACTACTGTGACATGGCAAGAAATGGTTGGGGTCACGTGCCTTGACAAGATGATAGATTTTGCTCAGAGATATCTAAAAATATACTGTAAATCCGCATCGGTGCGAAGTAGAGTAGAACCCAGTTCTTCTCTAAGCAAGGTAAACACAAAAATCCAAGGGCAGTGAACTGCCAGCGGGCAGAAAATCACTTGTCCAGGTGTAGAGGTTTCCTCACTTTGTGTGTCAATGACCACAGAAGAGCCAAAAGATTTCCCACATCCCGGGGGTGAAATGCTGAAACCACTGAAATCAAAAGGGGCTTTGCTGTTGACCTCAGTGGGGCCAGGATTTCACCCTCGGTTGTTAAATATGTGGAAATTATTTGGAACAATTTGTTATTCAGAAAGACCTTGGGAAATTTATGTAATTCTCTTCAGAAAGCCCCTGCTCATGAGTCACATTTAAAGTACTGATACAGTTTAATCCTATAATCTCAGAAAGCTAGCAGTTACTTTTTTTCCCGAGTCAGAAAGGCCCCGTGATTTCCAGCTGAACTCCTCCTGGCATTATTTACCATTTATCAACATTCAGCCGTTCAGCTCATTGAAACAGGCTGATTGCGGATGATATCGAGCCCCCCATTGTTCGCAGAATTTGTAGCTGTGCTCCCTGACTGTCAGGCTCCTCCATTCCTGCTGCTGCCTTCATTCAAAACAGTTAATGCCATATAATTCAATCAAACCAGGAGTCTTCAATTTACAATAAAACCATTTCTCCAGCACACAGAATAATTAATTGGGTTAAGCATTTCTCAGCACGGGGGGTTTATTCATTTATATTTCAGTTTAGGTCAACTTTAATTCAAGTCAGCAGCGGCACCAGAGGAAACCACGAACGACTGTGTTTTAGTAATGTGTCTGAGAAGTGCTTACCTCCCAGGCAGTGCTATTCTTACAAGAGCTAAGCATATCATGAGCCCCATCGCAACCCTACTGCAATGTCCTCAGGTATCCATTGATCCATCATCAGGTTAAAAAAGAGGGAAGGGAGGCTGCCACTGGGAGGGGAAGCCCAGAGAGAACAGTGCCCTTGCTGACATGGCTCGCTGACCTCCCAGGCACCCTTTACCCACATTTTGGGGTAGGGGCCCTGCCAGGGGCTGGGCAGGCTGGAGGGATCCTGCCCCCAGCCCACCACAGCTGGCAGGGTTCCTTGCCCCAGGCTCGCTCCCCAGGTGCTTGGCAGCGGGGCTGGGGCTGGTACATGGCATGGCAGGATTCCTTCCAATGCACAGCTGAGGTGGTCGGGAGTGACAGGGATATCAAAAACAATTAGTCTATGTTGAGCCAATAGTAAGCCAAACAGATTGGTTTTCCATAACAAAAGGTAGATGTTTTCCAGTTTCTGAGGAACAGATCTACTTTTAGAAATGCTTTACAAGGATGAAGATTAGATTTTCCTATTAAAAATAAACTGCAACGGCTTGCCCTTCCTTCTCCCAACCTCTGTACAAATTGTTCCTCTGTCTATCAGCTTTCAAGACTGGCATGCCACTCTTCCCTAGGTCTGCATAGCAATAGGGATATCTAGCCTCAAACTGCGATTACATCTGGGCTTCCTGATCCTATCCATTTACTTCGTTAAACCGTGCACATGGATGGCAGCTCCAGTCTATTTTGAGGACTTCTGAAGTTACTGGAGCTGAAGGTGTCAAACATTTCACGGACCTGACCATAAAGGCACAGCTTGCTCCCACTGTGAGCTTGTGCTTCTTTGCGTTATTCTTAGTTTGGTAATTCTCCAGAGGGAACAACTCTCCGATCGATGGCACCTTCAGCTTCAGGTAGATTCAAAAAGCTTTGCTCCCCGCCACTATGCTTTGTTTGTTCTTTTGTTAGTGGCTCTTTCCATCCTCACCAAATCTACACATCTCCTCTGCCGATGTTTTAGCTTCGGTACACGCTTCCTAGCCGTGCACTTCAGTTAGTTACGCGTACTCCTGAGCAACTGCTTGGAGTCTTTCTGCTCAGCTGCTGACGACTGACTGTGCCTCTCGGTTTTGCTTCTTCACATGAATTCCTTTTCCCCCGGTGCTGATGCAACAAACCCCGATAACCATTGAGGTTAATCTTAAACAGCATTAAGGGCAGTTACAGTTCACAACCTCCGTGCACGCCGGTTGACCTTAAGCTTTCTGACATCCCACATCACTCCCGAATCACTTTCCGCCGGCTTCCAGCCGCTTAAACGCGGGAACCCATTTCGAACGGGAAGCTCCTTCTCTCTAATAAGTTTTCTGCCGAGCCACGCCTGCCTTCCTTAGGCAAGACTTTAGCAACCGGTCTCCGCGTCGGACATCGGCACAGAGAGAGAAGCGAGCCAGTCCCTAGCGCTTTTCCTCCCGGCAGCACGGGCTGCCCGGTGCCCCGCAGCTGCACCCCGGCGCCCCGCCGGCAGCCGGAGCGGCAGCGGCCCGGCAG